>NC_143469.1:3137500-3343538 GCF_987193195.1 Phasianus colchicus
TAGGGACCCCCACCCCCAATCGGTGGGGTTACTTTCTCTGAGCCCCCCCATCAATACCCCATAGAGACCCCCAGCATTGGGGTTTCCTTTCCCTCAACCCCTCAGGACCCCATAAGGACCCCCAGCATTGGGGTTTCCTTTCCCTCAACCCATAGGAACCCCATAGGGACCCCCAGCATTGGGGTTTCCTTTCCCTCAACCCATCGGGACCCCATAGGGACCCCCAGTATTGGGGTTTCCTTTCCCTCAACCCCCCATCAGGACCCCCAGCATCGGGGTTTCCTTTCCCTCAACCCATCGGGACCCCATAGAGACCCCCAGTATTGGGGTTTCCTTTCCCTCAAGCCCCCCATATAGACACCCAGCATCGGGATTTCCTTTCCCTCAACCCATTGGGACCCCATAGGGACCCCCACCCCCCATCGGTGGGGTTACTTTCCCTCAGCCCCCCCATCAGGACCCCATAGGGACCCCCACCATTGGGGTTTCCTTTCCCTCAACCCCCCATCAGGACCCCCAGCATTGGGGTTTCCTTTCCCTCAACCCATCAGGACCCCATAGGGACCCCCAGCACTGGGGTTTCCTTTCCCTCAACCCCCCCATATAGACACCCAGCATTGGGGTTTCCTTTCCCTCAACCTATTGGGACCCCATAGGGACCCCCAGTATTGGGGTTTCCTTTCCCTCAACCCACAGGGACCCCATAGGGACCCCCAGCATTGGGATTTCCTATCCCTCAACCTATTGGGACCCCATAGGGACCCCCAGCATTGGGGTTTCCTTTCCCTCAACCCATCAGGACCCCATAGGGACCCCCAGTATTGGGGTTTCCTTTCCCTCAACCCCCCATCAGGACCCCCAGCATTGGGGTTTCCTTTCCCTCAACCCCTCAGGACCCCATAAGGACCCCCAGCATCGGGGTTTCCTTTCCCTCAACCCATAGGGACCCCATAAGGACCCCCAGCACTGGGGTTTCCTTTCCCTCAACCCCCCATCAGGACCCCCAGCATTGGGATTTCCTTTCCCTCAACCCCTCAGGACCCCATAAGGACCCCCAGCACTGGGGTTTCCTTTCCCTCAACCCCCCATCAGGACCCCCAGCATCGGGGTTTCCTTTCCCTCAACCCCCCCATCAGGACCCCATAGGGACCCCCAACATCAGGGTTTCCTTTCCCTCAACCCCTCAGGACCCCATAGAGACCCCCACCCCCCATTGGTGGGGTTACTTTCCCTCAACCCCCCCATCAGGACCCCCAGCATTGGGGTTTCCTTTCCCTCAACCCATCAGGACCCCATCAGGACCCCCAGGGTTGGGGTTTCCTTTCTCTCAACACATCAGGACCCCATAGGGACCCGCAGCACTGGGGTTTCCCTTCCCTCAGGACCCCATAGGGACCCCCAGCATCGGGGTTTCCCCCATCACTTCCATCCCCAACGAAGTCACCATTCTTTGGCGCGGGGATTTTTATGGGGGGGGGGGTGTGTGGAGGACTATGGGGGCCGGAGGACCTGCCAGCCCCCCCCCCCCCCGACCCCCCGCTCCCCCCGCAGATGAGATCAAGGTGGAGGTGCCGTGCGGGACGGACGAGCCGGCGCGGATCTGCCCCAACGGCACCAAGTGCCGCAAGTACTGGGAGGGCCCCAATTACGGCATCACGCAGTTCGACAACATCCTCTTCGCTGTGCTCACCGTCTTCCAGTGCATCACCATGGAAGGGTGGACCGACCTCCTCTACTATGTGAGCCCGGACCCACGGCCGCCCCACTGCTGCCCCACTGCGGGCTCTGACCCCATTGGGTTCCCTATAGGGTCCCCATTGGGTCCCCATTGGGTTCCATGGAAAAGCGGACCAGTCTTCTCTATTTTGTGAGCTCAGAGCCCCTGCTGCCCCACTGCTGCCCCACGGCCACCCCACTGCCGCCCCACTGCTGCCCCACTGCGGGTTCTGACCCCATTGGGTTCCCTATAGGGTCCCCATTGGGTTCTTTCCATTGGGTCCCCATTGGGCTCCATGGAAAAGTGGACCATTCTTCTCTATTTTGTGAGCTCAGAGCCCCTGCTGCCCCACTGCTGCCCCACTGCTGCCCCACTGCGGGCTCTGACCCCATAGGATCCCCTATAGGGTCCCCATTGGGTCCCCATTGGGTTCCATGGAAAAGTGGACCAGTCTTCTCTATTTTGTGAGCTCAGAGCCCCACTGCTGCCCCACTGCTGCCTCACTGCTGCCCAACTGCAGGCTCTGACCCCATAGGATCCCCTATAGGGTCCCCATTGGGTTCCATGGAAGTGTGGACCGACCTCCTCTACTGTGTGAGCCCGGACCCACGGCCGCCCCAGTGCCGCCCCACTGCGGGTTCTGAACCCCATAGGATCCCCTATAGGGTCCCCATTGGGTTCTTTCCATTGGGTCCCCATTGGGTTCCATGGAAGGGTGGACTGATCTTCTCTACTATGTGAGCCCAGACCCACGGCTGCCCCACTGCTGCCCCACTGCAGGTTCTGACCCCATTGGGTCCCCTATAGGGTCCCCATTGGGTCCCCATTGGGTTCCATGGAAAAGTGGACCAGTCTCCTCTATTTTGTGAGCCCAGAGCCCCTGCTGCCCCACTGCTGCCCCACTGCTGCCCAACTGCGGGCTCTGACCCCATAGGATCCCCTATAGGGTCCCCATTGGGTTCCTTGGTCCCCATTGGGTTCCATGGAAGGGTGGACCGATCTCCTCTACTATGTGAGCCCGGACCCACGGCCGCCCCACTGCGGGTTCTGAATCCCATAGGATCCCCTATAGGGTCCCCATTGGGTTCTTTCCATTGGGTCCCCATTGGGTTCCATGGAAGGGTGGACCGATCTCTTCTACTATGTGAGCCCGGACCCACGGCCGCCCCACTGCCGCCCCACTGCTGCCCCACTGCGGGCTCTGACCCCATTGGGTCCCCTTTAGGGTCCCCATTGGGTTTTATGGAAGGGTGGACCGATCTCCTCTACTATGTGAGCCCGGACCCACGGCCGCCCCACTGCTGCCCCACTGCGGGTTCTGAACCCCATTGGGTCCCCTGTAGGGTCCCCATTGGGTTCCTTGGTCCCCATTGGGTTCCATGGAAGGGTGGACCGACCTCCTCTACTATGTGAGCTTGGACCCACAGCCGCCCCACTGCTGCCCCACTGCTGCCCCACTGCGGGCTCTGACCCCATTGGGTCCCCTTTAGGGTCCCCATTGGGTTCCTTGGTCCCCATTGGGTCCCCATTGGGTTCCATGGAAGGGTGGACCGACCTCCTCTATTGTGTGAGCCCGGACCCACGGCCACCCCACTGCCGCCCCACTGCTGCCCCACTGCAGGCTCTGACCCCATTGGGTTCCCTATAGGGTCCCCATTGGGTCCCCATTGGGTTCCATGGAAAAGCGGACCAGTCTTCTCTATTTTGTGAGCCCAGAGCCCCTGCTGCCCCACTGCTGCCCCACTGCTGCCCAACTGCGGGCTCTGACCCCATAGGATCCCCTATAGGGTCCCCATTGGGTTCCATGGAAGGGTGGACCGACCTCCTCTACTATGTGAGCCCAGACCCACGGCCGCCCCACTGCCACCCCACTGCGGGTTCTGAACCCCATAGGATCCCCTATAGGGTCCCCATTGGGTTCTTTCCATTGGGTCCCCATTGGGTTCCATGGAAAAGTGGATCAGTCTCCTCTATTTTGTGAGCTCAGAGCCCCTGCTGCCCCACTGCTGCCCCACAGCTGCCCCACTGCTGCCCCACTGTGGGCTCTGACCCCATTGGGTCCCCTTTAGGGTCCCCATTGGGTTCCTTGGTCCCCATTGGGTCCCCGTTGGTTTCCATGGAAGGGTGGACCGACCTCCTCTACTTTGTGAGCCTGGACCCATGGCTGCCCCACGGCTGCCCCACTGCAGGCTCTGACCCCATAGGATCCCGTATAGGGTTCCCCATTGGGTTCTTCCATTGGTCCCCATTGGGTTCCATGGAAGGGTGGACCGATCTCCTCTACTTTGTGAGCTTGGACCCACAGCTGCCCCACTGCAGGCTCTGACCCCATAGGGTCCCCTATTGGGTTCCCCATTGGGTTCTCTGCTCCCTATTGTGTCCCCCATTGGCTTCTGTGACCCCATTGGGTTTTCTGATCCCTATATGATTCCCATTGGGTTCTGTGCCCCCCATTGGGTTCCCCATTGTGTTCTCTGGTCCCGATGGTGACCCCATTGGGTTTCTTGTCCCCTTTTAGGTTTTTTGGCTCCCATTGGGTTCTGTGCCCCCCATTGGGTTCCCCATTGGGTTCTCTGGTCCCGATGGTGACCCCATTGGGTTTCTTGTCCCCTTTTGGGTTTTTTGGCTCCCATTGGGTTCTGTGCCCCCCATTGGGTTCCCCATTGGCTTCTCTGGTCCCTATGATGACCCCATTGGGTTCCTTGGCTCCCATTGGGTTCTGTGGTCCCTGCAATGACCCCATTGGGTTCTCAGGTCACCCAAGGGGGTCTTCAGCCCCCCCCCTCCCCCCTCGACCCCGACCCCAATGTCTTCCCCCCCCACCCCACAGAGCAACGACGCCTCAGGGAACACTTGGAACTGGCTGTACTTCATCCCCCTCATCATCATCGGCTCCTTTTTTATGCTCAACCTCGTGCTGGGGGTGCTGTCCGGGTAAGCCGCGCGGATTTGGGGGCTTTAAGGGGGGGGGTCCCATCCCCACGCCCCCCATATTGACCCCCCCCCCCCCCCCCCCCCCGGCCCTATAGGGAGTTTGCCAAAGAGAGAGAAAGGGTGGAGAACCGCCGCGCCTTCCTGAAGCTGCGGAGGCAGCAGCAAATCGAGCGGGAGCTCAACGGCTACATGGAGTGGATCTCCAAAGCGGGTGAGCGGCCCCCTCCCCAAATTACAGCCCCCCCCCCCAGGGACCCCGCTGAGCCCCACGCTTTGCTCTCAGAAGAAGTCATCCTGGCCGAGGATGAAGGCGAAGGGGAACCCCGGCACCCCTTTGATGGTAAGTGCCCACCCCGCTCCTCAGGGGGGAGGGGGGGATTTGGGGAGGGGGTCTGCGGGGTCCCGACCCCCCCCGGGTGACGCCGACGCCCCCCCACCCCCCTCCTTCCTCCCCCCATCGCTGTCCCTGTGGGAGCTCTGAGAAGGGCCACCATTAAGAAGAGCAAAACGGATCTGCTGAGCCCGGAGGATGCCGAGGAGCAGCTGGCCGACATCGCCTCCGTGGGTGGGTGGGGGGCACCCATGGGTGGGGGGGGGGATGCTGTGGGTGTGGGGTGGAGGTGGGTCCCGTAGGTGGAGGGGGTGGTGGGTCCCATGGGTGTAGGGGGAGGAGGATCCCATAGGTGTAGGATGGAGGAGCACATGAGTGGGTTTGGGGTCGCCTGTGGGTGGGTGGGGGGCACCCATGGGTGGGCTGGGGGATCCCATGGGTGTAGGGTGGAGGTGGGTCCCATAGGAGTATGGGGGAAGTGGATCCCATAGGTGTAGGATGGGGGTGGGTCCCATAGCTGTAGGATAGAGGAGCCCATGGGTGGGTGGGGGGCACCCATGGGTGGGCGGGGGGATGCCGTGGGTGCAGGGTGGAGGTGGGTCCCGTAGGTGGAGGGGGAGGTGGATCCCATAGGTGTAGGATGGAGGAGCCTATGGGTGGGTTTGGGGATCCCATAGGTGTGAGGTGGAGGTGGGTCCCGTAGGTGTAGAATGGAGGAGCCCATGGGTGGGTGGGGGGCACCCATGGGTGGGGGGGGGGATGCCGTAGGTGTGGGGTGGAGGTGGGTCCCATAGCTGTAGGGGGAGGAGGATCCCATAGGTGTAGGATGGAGGAGCACATGAGTGGGCTTGGGGTCGCCTATGGGTGGGTGGGGGGCACCCATGGGTGGGCGGGGGGATGCCGTGGGTGTAGGGTGGAGGTGGGTCCCATAGGAATATGGTGGAAGTGGATCCCATAGCTGTATGATGGAGAAGCCCATGGGTGGGTGGGGGGCACCCATGGGGGGCTGGGGGAACCCCAAAGCTGTAGGGTGGAGGTGGATCCCATACGTGTAGGGTGGAGGTGCCCATGGGTGGGGTTGGGGTCTCCAAAATGGTGGGTTTGGTGGGTTTGGGGGCTTTTGTGGGTGTTTTTGGGGTCACCCACATGGGTGGGTTTGGAGTCTCCCATGGCTCTATTTGGGGTCTCCTATGTGTGTATTTGGGGTCTCCCATGGCCGTTTTTGGGGTCTGCTATGGGTTTTTTTTGGGTCTCCTATGGGTGTTTTTGGGGTCTCCCACGGCCGTTTTTGGGGTCTCCCATGGGTGTGTTTGGGGTCTCCCATAGGTGTTTTTGGGGTCTCCCATGGGTGTATTTGGGGTCTGTGATGGGTGTGTTTTTGGGGTCTCCTATGGGTGTGATTGGGGTCACCCATATGGGTGGATTTGGGGTCTCCCATGGGTGTATTTGGGGTCTCCTATGGGTATTTTTGGGGTCTCCCATGGCTGTTTTTGGGGTCTCCCATGGGTGTTTTTGGAGTCACCCATGGGTGGGTTTGGGGTCTCCCATGGCTGTTTTTGGGGTCTCCCATGGGTGTGTTTTTGGGGTCTCCTATGGGTGTGTTTGGGGTCTCCCATGGGTGGGTTTGGGGTCTCCTATGGGTGTGTTTGGGGTCACCCATGGGTGGATTTGGGGTCTTCTATGTGTGTTTTTGGGGTCTCCCATAGGTGTGTTTTTGGGGTCTCCTATGGCTATTTTTGGGGTCCCCCCACGCGCTGGCCGTGCAGCGGCGCAGCTCAGACCCCACACAGGTGCCACCCCCCGGTGTCCCCCCACCCCAACCCCCCCCCCCCCCCCCCCCCGCAGGCTCCCCGTTCGCCCGCGCCAGCCTGAAGAGCGCCAAGCTGGAGAACGCCTCCTTCTTCCACAAGCGGGAGCGCAGGATGCGCTTCTACATCCGGCGCGTGGTGAAGACGCAGGCGTTCTACTGGACGGTGCTCAGCCTGGTGGCCCTCAACACGCTCTGCGTCGCCATCGTGCACTACGACCAGCCCGAGTGGCTCTCCGACTTCCTCTGTGAGAGCCCCCCCCCCCCCCCCCGGGACCCCCCCTTGGAACCCCCCCCCAGGACCCCCCCTGGGACCCCCCCAGGGACCCCCCAAGTACCCATCCCTGGGACCCCCCCCTTGGAACCCCTCTGGAACCCCCTCCCCAGGACCCCCCCTAGGGACCCCCCAGGTAAACCCCCCCGGGACCCCCCCCAGGATCCCCCCCAGGACCCCCCCCGGAACTGCCCCCCCAGGACCCCCCAAGTACCACCCCCTGGGACCCCCCCTTGGAACCCCCCTGGAACCCCCTCCCCAGGACCCCCCCTAGGGACCCCCCAGGTAACCCCCCCGGGACCCCCCCTTGGAACCCCCCCCCAGGACCCCCCAGGGACCCCCCAAGTACCTTCCCCTGGGACCCCCCCCTGGAACCCCCCTGGAATCCCCTCCCCAGGACCCCCCCTAGGGACCCCCCAGGTAACCCCCCCGGGACCCCCCCTTGGAACCCCCCCCCAGGACCCCCCAGGGACCCCCCAAGTACCTTCCCCTGGGACCCCCCCTTGGAACCCCCCTGGAACCCCCTCCCCAGGATCCCTCCTAGGGATCCCCCAGGTAACCCCCCCCTGGGACCCCCCCCAGGATCCCCCCCAGGACCCCCCCTGGAACTGCCCCCCCAGGGACCCCCCAAGTACCACCCCCTGGGACCCCCCCTTGGAACCCCTCTGGAACCCCCTCCCCAGGACCCCCCCTAGGGACCCCCCAGGTAACCCCCCCGGGACCCCCCCTTGGAACCCCCCCAGGACCCCCCAAGTACCCTCCCCTGGGATCCCCCTTGGGAACCCCCCTGGGACCCCCCCAGGTAACCCCCCCTGAGACCCCCCAAGTACCCCCCCCAAAAGCCCCCTGAGATTCCCCCCAGGACCCCCCAGGTAACCCCCCCTGGGACCCCCCCTTGGAACCCCCTCAGGACCCCCCCTGGAACTGCCCCCCCCAGGGACCCCCCCAAGTACCACCCCCTGGGATCCCCCTCGGGCCCCCCCCATAGGACCCCCCCTAGGACCCCCCCCAGGACGCCCCACGTACCCCCCCCCCCAGAACCCCCCCCAGGCCCCTCCCCAGGACCCCCCCATGGGACCCCCCCTGGGACCCCCCCCAGGCCCCCCCTAGGGACCCCCCAGGTAACCCCCCCTGGGACCCCCCCTCGAACCCCCCCTCGAACCCCCCCCAGGACCCCCCCCCAGGACCCCCCCAAGTACCACCCCCTGGGATCCCCCTCGGGCCCCCCCCATAGGACCCCCCCTAGGACCCCCCCCAGGACGCCCCACGTACCCCCCCCCCCAGAACCCCCCCCAGGCCCCTCCCCAGGACCCCCCCATGGGACCCCCCCTGGGACCCCCCCCAGGCCCCCCCTAGGGACCCCCCAGGTAACCCCCCCTGGGACCCCCCCTCGAACCCCCCCTCGAACCCCCCCCAGGACCCCCTCCAAGGACCCCCCAAGTACCCCCCCGGGACCCCCCACCCCCAGGACCCCCCCCAGGACCCCCCTAGGAACCCCCCAGGTAACCCCCCCCCAGGATCCCCCCTTGGAACCCCCCCAGGACCCCCCCAGGACCCCCCCCAAGGACCCCCCAAGTACCCCCCCCGGGACCCCCCACCCCCAGGACCCCCCCCAGGCCCCTCCCCAGGACCCCCCCCAGGTAACCCCCCCCTGGGACCCCCCCTCGAACCCCTCCTCGAACCCCCCCCAGGACCCCCTCCAAGGACCCCCCACGTACCCCCCCGGGACCCCCCACCCCCAGGACCCCCCCTGGGACCCCCCCAGGACCCCCCAAGTTCCCCCCTCTGGGATCCCCCCCAGGACCCCCTCTAGAAGAGTTCCCCCCCGGGACCCCCCCCCCATCTGACCCCCCCCCCATCTGACCCCCCCCCCGGACCCCCCCCATCCGACCCGTCTCTCGCCCCCCAGACTATGCAGAATTCATTTTCCTGGGACTTTTCATGTCCGAAATGTTTATAAAGATGTACGGGCTGGGGACGCGGCCCTACTTCCACTCCTCCTTCAACTGCTTCGACTGCGCCGTGAGTCGGGCGGGGAGGGGAGGGACTGGGATTGGGATTGGATTGGGATTGGGATTGGGGCGGGATTGGGAATGGGGTGGGATTGGGGTGGGATGGGGATTGGGTTTGGGGTGGGATTGGGACTGGGGTGGGGATTGGGATTGGGATTGGGGTGGGATGGGATTGGGATGGGATGGAGATGGGATTAGGATTGGGATGGAATTGGGATTGTGGTGGGGATGGGATTGGGATTGGGATTGGGATTGGGATGGGATTGGGATGGGATTGGGATTGGGATGGGATGCGATTGGGATTGGGATGGAATTGGAGTGGGGATGGGATTGGGATTGGGATTAGGATGGAATTGGGATTGGGATTAGGATTGGGATTGGGATGGGGATGGGGAGGGGGGTGGGGAGGAGACTGGGATGGGAATGGGGATTGGGAAGGGATGGGTTTGGGATTGAATGGGATGGGATTGGGATTGGGATTGGGATTAGATGGGATGGGATGGGATGGGATGGGATGGGATGGGATGGGATGGGATGGGATGGGATGGGGACATGGTGGGGATGGAATGGGGTGGGATGGGGATGGGGACAGGGACACAATGGGAATGGGGTGGGATGGGGAGGGATGGGGTGGGGGTACGCTGGGGTAGGAACTGCAGTGAGAATGGGATTGGGAACGGGATGGGGATCCAATGGGCGAGCAATGGGATTGGATGGGAATGGGACGGGAATGGGAACAGTGGGGACACAATGGGGACACAATGGGGGCACAACGGGGGCACAATGGGGACACAATGGGGTCACAGTGGGGTCACAATGGAGGCACAATGGGGGCACAACGGGGGCACAATGGGGACACAATGGGGTCACAGTGGGGTCACAATGGAGGCACAATGGGGGCACAATGGGGGCACAATGGGGTCACAATGGGGTCACAATGGGGGCACAACGGGGGCACAATGGGGGCACAGTGGGGTCACAATGGGGGCACAACGGGGGCACAATGGGGACACAACGGGGTCACAATGGGGGCACAATGGGGTCACAATGGGGACACAATGGGGTCACAATGGGGGCACAATGGGGGCACAATGGGGACCCTGTGCCCCCCGCCCCCCCAGGTTATCATCGGAAGCATCTTTGAGGTGATTTGGGCCGTGGTGAAGCCAGGCACCTCCTTTGGGATCAGCGTGCTGCGAGCTCTCAGGTTACTGCGCATCTTCAAGGTCACCAAGTAAGGCCCCCCCCCCCGTCCATGCGTCCTTCCCTCTCTCTGTGTCCGTCTGTCCCCATCCTGACCGTCTGTCCCCCCCCGCCCCCCGCAGGTACTGGGCTTCCCTGCGGAACCTGGTGGTCTCCCTCCTCAACTCCATGAAGTCCATCATCAGCCTCCTCTTCCTCCTCTTCCTCTTCATCGTCGTCTTCGCCCTTCTGGGGATGCAGCTTTTCGGGGGGCAGTGAGTAACGGGGGGGGGGGGGGGGAGGTTTGGGGGGGGGGGGAAGGGGGGGCACCCCCAACCCTGAGGGTCCCGCTGAGCCCCCCCCCGGATCCGACAGCCGCCTCCCCCTCCCAGGTTCAATTTTGACACCGGGACCCCCCCCACCAACTTCGACACTTTCCCAGCAGCAATAATGACGGTGTTTCAGGTAGGACCCCCCCCCCCCGCCCCCCATTGGAGACCCCCCTGGGGTTCGGAAGGGGGCGGGGGTCCCCACGCAGCTCCCATTTCCCCCCCCCCCACCCCCCACCCCGCAGATCCTGACAGGAGAGGATTGGAACGCGGTGATGTACGACGGCATCAAATCTCAGGGCGGCGTCAAGGGGGGGATGATGTTCTCCGTCTACTTCATCGTCCTCACCCTCTTTGGGAATTGTATCCTTGGGGGTCTGCATCCTCGGGGGGGCTCTGGGGGTCAGGGGGGGGGCCACGCTGGGGTCTCTTTGCCTTGACCCAGCCCCCAGACACCCTCCTGAACGTCTTCTTGGCCATCGCGGTGGACAACTTGGCCAACGCGCAGGAGCTGACCAAGGTGAGGGCTGGGCTCGGGGCTGGGGGCTCCGCGGTGCCGCGGCCCCCCGGTGCTGAATGGGGAGGGGGGGTGGGGGGGCTGTGCAGGACGAGCAGGAGGAGGAGGAGGCCGCCAACCAGAAGCTGGCGCTGCAGAAGGCCAAGGAGGTGGCAGAAGTCAGCCCGCTGTCGGCGGCCAACCTGTCCATCGCCGTGTGAGTGCGGCGCGGGTGGCACGGCTGCGTCATGGCTGCATCATGGCTGCGTCATGGCTGCGTCATGGCTGCATCATGGCTGCATCATGGCTGCTTCATGGCTGCGTCATGGCTCCATCACGGCTCCATCATGGCTGCATCACGGCTCCATCCCACCCCCATCCCAGTTTGATTCCATCCCATCTCCATCCCAACTCCTTCCATCCTAGATCCATCCCGACCCCATCCCCCTCCCCATCCCAGCCCCATTTCCACCCCATCTTCATCTCCATCCCAACTCCTTCTTCATCCCAACCCCATCCCCATCCCAACCCCATTTCCACCCCATCTCCACCCCATCTCATCCCAACCCCAACCCCACCCCATCCCCATCTCCACCCCATCCCCATCTCCACCTCCATCCCAACCCCATCCCCATCTCCATCCCCATTTGCACCCCAACCCCAACCTCATCCCATCCCCATCCCAACCCCATTTCAACCCATCTCCATCCCAGGCCCAACCCCACCCCATCCCCATCTCCACCCCAACCCTATCCCAACTCCAACCCCAACCCCAACCCCAACCCCATCCCATCCCCATCCCAACCCCAACCCCATCCCATCCCCATCCCAACCCCATTTCCACCCCATCTCCATCCCAACCCCAACCTCATCCCATCCCCATCCCAACCCCATTTCCACCCATCTCCATCCCAAGCCCAACCCCACCCCATCCCCATCTCCACCCCAACCCTATCCCAACTCCAACCCCAACCCCAACCCCAACCCCAACCCCAACCCCATCCCATCCCCATCCCAACCCCATTTCCACCCCATCTCCACCCCAACCCCATCCCATCCCCATCCCAACCCCATCCCCATCCCCATCTCCACCTCCATCCCAACCCCATCCCCATCCCAACCCCATTTCCACCCATCTCCATCCCAAGCCCATCCCAACCCCAACCCCAACCCCAACCCCATCCCATCCCCATCCGAGCCCCATTTCCACCCCATCCCCACCCCCACCCACCCATCTCCACCCGCACCCCAACCCCGTTGCCCCGCGCCCGGTGTCCCCGCAGGAAGGAGCAGCAGAAGAACCAGAAGGGCTCCCGCTCGGTGTGGGAGCAGCGGACGAGCGAGCTGCGCAAGCAGAACCTCCTGGCGAGCCGCGAGGCGCTGTACAGCGAGCTGGAGCCCGAGGAGCGCTGGAAGCTGCCGTACGGCCGCCACCTGCGGCCCGACATGAAGAGCCACGCGGACCGGCCGCTGGTGGTGGACCCGCAGGAGAACCGCAACAACAACACCAACAAGACGCGAGCCGGGGAGCCGCCGGCGGAGCCGCGCTTCGCCGCCCCGCGCCACGCCGACGAGGCGCGCCGCCAGCCCCGCCGCGCCGAGCCCCCCGCCGCCCCCCCCGCCGCCCCGCACCCCGCCGACCCCGCCGACGGCCGGCAGCCCCGCGGCCGGGAACCGGAGCGCGGGTGCGGGGACGCGGAGCGCGCGAGGGAGCGGCGACACCGCAGCCGGGACGGGCGGCTCGGCTCCCCGCAGGCGGAGCACCGGCGGCACCGGGCGCACCGGAGGGCGGCGGAGGAGGGCGAGGAGAGGCGGCCGCGGCACCGCGACGGGGGCCGGGCCGCGCGGGGCGACGGCGACGCCGAGCGCGGGGACGGGGAGCGGCGCAGGCGGCACCGGCACGCGGCGGGCGGCGGCGGCTTCGACGGCGACGGCAGACGGGACGACAGGGAGCGGCGGCACCGGCGGCGGCGGTGAGCCCCCGCCTCCCCGCGCGGCGCCACGGGTGGGGGTCCCGCTGTGAGACCCCCGCCGTCCCGTAGGCGGAACCGCGGCACCGCCGCGTTGCTGGTGCCCACGCTGTGCGCCGCGCCGCGCGGCCCGGCCCAGCCCAGCCCTATTTCCATCCTATCCCATCCCCATCCCATCCCCGCCCTATTTCCGTCCCATCCCCTTCCCAGCCCAGCCCTATTTCCTTCCCTTCCCTTCCCTTCCCTTCCCTTCCCTTCCCTTCCCTTCCCTTCCCTTCCCTTCCCTTCCCTTCCCTTCCCTTCCCTTCCCTTCCCTTCCCTTCCCTTCCCTTCCCTTCCCTTCCCTTCCCTTCCCTTCCCTTCCCTTCCCTTCCCTTCCTCTTCCCATCCCAGCCCTATTTCCACCCAACCCCATCCCATCCCAGCCTTATTTCCACCCCAAACCCCATCCCATCCCAGCCCTATTTCCATCCCAGCCCTATTTCCATCCCATCCCCATCCCAACCCCATCCCATCCCAGCCCTATTTCCACCCCATCCCACCTCCATCCCATCCCAGCCCTGTTTCCACCCCAACCCCATTTCCATCCCAACCCCATCCCATCCCAGCCCCATCCCATCCCAGCCCTGTTTCCACCCCAACCCCACCTCCATCCCAACCCCATCCCATCCCAGCCCTATTTCCATCCCAACCCCACCTTGATCTCATTCCCATCTCCATCCCATCTCCACTCCAACCCCATCTCCATCCCAACCCATCTTCATCCCACCCCATCTCTACTCCAACCCTAACCCCATTTCCATCCCATCTCCATCTCCATCTCCATCCCATCTCCATCTTCATCCCCATCTCCATCTCCACTCCAACCCCATCCCCATCTCCAACCCCATCCCATCCCAGCCCTATTTCTACTCCAACCCCACTTCCATCCCATCTCCATCTCCATCTCCATCCCAACCCCATCCCCATCCCCATCCCCATCCCCATCCCATCTCCACCCCACCCCCACCTGCGGCAGCACTGACCCCCCCACCTCCCCACCTCGCACCCCCGGCTGGGGGTCCCGCTCTGAGCCCCCCCCAACCCCCCCCCAGGGAGAACCACGGCACGGCGGCGCTGCCGGCCCCCACGCTGTCCACCACGCGGCCCATCCAGCAGGACCCGGCGCGGCTGGAGCCGCCGGTGGCCGAGGACATCGACAACATGAAAAACAACAAATTGGCCACCGGGGAGCCCCCCCTGGGCAACCACACCGAGTGCCCCCCGCCCGCCCCCCGCCGAGGCCCCCACAACAACCCGCCGCCCCCCCCCGACGGCGGCTTCGCGGTCGCCAACCCCCCCGCGCACAACAACCCGGCGGCGGCGCTGCGCAGAGCGGAGCACAGGGCGGAGCACACGGCCGTGGAGATCCCCCCCCTGCTCCCACCGCCCCCCAGCAGCGCCCTGGTGCAAAGTACGGGGACACGGAGGCAGCGCGGCGGTGGGATGGGTGGGACCCCGAAGGATGGGACCCCCGTGGATGGGACCCCCTTGGTGCCACTGTGGTGTAGGGATGGATGGGATCCTCCCCTATGGATGGGACCCCCCCCCAGTGGATGGGACCCCAATGAATGGGACCCCATGGATGGGACCCCCTTGGTGCCATTGTGGTGTTGGGATGCATGGGACCCCCATGGATGGGACCCCCATGGATGGGACCCCTGCCTAAAATGGATGGGACCCCCTTGGTGCCACTGTGGTGTAGGGATGGATAGGACCCCCCTAGATGGGACCCCACCACCCATGGATGTGACCCCCTTGGTTGGGACCCCCATTGATGGGACCCCCTTGGTGCCATTGTGGTGTAGGGATGAACGAGACCCTCCCCCATGGGTGGCACCCACCCCCAATGGATGGGACCCTCATAGATGGGACCCCACCACCCATGGATGGGACCCCCTTGGTTGGGACCCCCGTGGATGGGACCCCCTTGGTGCCACTGTGGTGTAGGGATGGATGGGACACCCATGGATGGGACCCCCCCAATGATGGGACCCCCCCCATGGGTGGGACCCCTCCCATAGATGAGCCCCCCCCTATAGTTGGGACCCGCAATCCCACTGTGGTTTTGGGATGGATGGGACCCCCCCCCCCATGGATGGGACCCCCTTGGTGCCAATACGGTGCTGGGGGAACACGGTGGGGGGGGGGGGCTTTGACTTTGACACCCCCGTTTGCCCCCCCCCCCCCGTGCAGTGAACAGAAACGCCAACCCTGAGCCGCTGCCCAGGAAGGAGGAAGAGGAGAAAAAAGAGGACGAAGGCAACGGGGACGAGGAAAACGGCCCCAAACCCATGGTGCCCTACAGCTCCATGTTCATCCTGTCCACCACCAACCCGTGAGTGTATCCGGGAAGGGGGGGGGGGTCCCATCCCATCCCATCCACCCCCCCTACGACCCCCCCCCCCCCCTTCCGCCGCAGGTTTCGCCGCCTGTGCCATTACATCGTCAACCTGCGCTACTTCGAGATGTGCATCCTGATGGTCATCGCCATGAGCAGCATCGCCCTGGCGGCCGAGGACCCCGTGCAGCCCAACGCCCCCCGCAACAACGTGAGGGAAACCCCCCCCCCAACACCACCACCACCACCCCCCCGCCACCCCCGGGTTGGGTTCTGAGTTGGGGGAGAGGGGGGGGGGGTGGAGGAGGTGGGGGAGATCTGAAATTTGCGGCCGGAGAAATCGTTCCGAGCTTGAGATGATGCATAAAGGGGGGCTGAGGGGGGGGTGGAGAGGGGGAAGGGGGGTCATGGGGGATGAGGAGGGGTCCTGGGGGGGTAGGGAGGGGTCCCAGGGGGGGTGGGGGGGAGTCCTGGGGTCCTGGGGGATGAGGAAGGGGTCCTGGGGCAGCAGGGAGGGGTCGTGGGGGTGAGGAAGGGGTCCTGGGGGGTGAGGAAGGGGTCCTGAGGCAGTGGAGAGGGGTCCTGGGGGGTGAGAAAGGGGTCGTGGGAGGTGAGGAGGGGTCCTGGGGGTGTAGGGAAGGGTCCTGGGATGGTAGGGAGGGGTCCCTGGGGGGGTGGGAAGGAGTCCTGGGGTCCTGGGGAGTGAGGGAGGGGTCCTGGGGGTGAGGAGGGGTCCTGGGATGGGAGGGAGGGGTCCCTGGGGGGTGGGGGGGAGTCCTGGGGTCCTGGGGGATGAGGAAGGGGTCCTGGGGCAGCGGGGAGGGGTCGTGGGGGTGAGGAAGGGGTCCTAGGGGGTGAAGAAGGGGTCCTTGGGGGTGAGGAAGGGGTCCTGGGGCAGCGGGGAGGGGTCCTGGGGGGTGAGAAAGGGGTCGTGGGGAGTGAGGAAGGAGTCCTGGGGCAGCGGGGAGGGGTCCTGGGGGGTGAGGAAGGGGTCGTGGGAGGTGAGGAGGGATCCTGGGGGTGTAGGGAAGGGTCCTGGGATGGTAGGGAGGGGTCCCTGGGGGGGTGGGGGGGAGTCCTGGGGTCCTGGGGAGTGAGGAAGGGGTCCTGGGGGGGTAGGGAGGGGTCCCTGGGGGGGTGGGGAGAAGTCCTGGGGTCCTGGGTGATGAGGAGGGGTCCTGGGGGTGTGGGGAGGGGTTCTGAGGGTTTGTAGGGGGGCTTAAAGTTTTGTGGGGTCTCATAGCTGTGGGATGCTCTGAGATCATGGGGGGGGTCCTAAAGATTTGGGGGGGGGGGTTCCATAATTTTGGGACACCAGGGGGTGGCTGGGTGATAGGGAGGGGTCTTGAGAGCGGCCCTATGGGTCTGAGGGGGGGTCCCACAGCCTTGGCATGAAGGGGGGTTGGGGGGGTGAGTCCCAGGGTGCTGGGATTGGGTCCTGAGGCGCCCAGAGGTCCCACAGCCATATTTGTGTGTGTGTGTGGGGGGGGGGGTCCCCAAATCCCACTCCCCCCTCATCCCCCCCCCCTCCCTGCAGGTCCTGCGTTACTTCGATTACGTCTTCACGGGCGTCTTCACCTTCGAGATGGTGATAAAGGTGAGTGCTGGGGGGAGCGGGGGGGAGGGGCTGGGGGAGGAAGGGGGGGGGGGGCAGGACCCCCCTCTCATCACCCCCCCCTCCCCCCCCCCCCCCCCAAGATGGTGGATTTGGGGCTGGTGCTTCACCAAGGTGCCTATTTCCGCGACCTGTGGAACATCCTGGACTTCATCGTGGTCAGCGGAGCGTTGGTGGCCTTTGCCTTCACGTGAGTCCCTGTGCCACCATTGGGGGGGTTGGGGGGGGGTCAGAGTGACCCCCCTCCCCCCACACACCCTCCCCTCCAGTGCCCCCCGCCCTCAAACCCCCCCCCCCCCCGCTCTGTGTCTCCTCGTTGCGCTGCGCTTTGACGTCCTGTGCTGTGTTGTCCGTCCCCGTCACCACGTTGGGGTCCCCATGGGGGGCAGGAAGGGGGGCTGGTGGCTGTGGGGCTTCCCTGGGGGGGGGGAAGCGTGGGGGGGAGGGCGGGGAGGAATCCCAGAAAACACCGAGGGACCTCAGTGTGAGGATGGGGATTAAAAAGGGATGGGCAACCCCGAATAACGGGGCGGCCCCAAAATCGTTGGGTGTCCCCAAATCGTTGGGTGTTCGCAAAGTTGTTGGGTGCCCCAAATCATTGGGTGACCCCAAAGTCATTCGTTGGGTGTCCCGAAGTCATTGGGTGTCCCCAAATAACAGAGCAGCCCCAAAGTCATCGGGTGCCCCGAATCATTGGGTGACCCCAAAGTCATTCATTGGGTGTCACAAACTCATTGGGTGTCCCAAAGTCATTGGGTGCCCCAAATCATTGGGTGACCCCAAAGTCATTCGTTGGGTTTCCCAAAGTCATTGGGTGTCCCAAAGTCATCGGGTGTCCCCAAATCATTGGGTGACCCCAAAGTCGTTCATTGGGTGTCCCAAAGTCATCGGGTGTCCCCAAATAACAGAGCAGACCCAAAGTCATCGGGTGCCCCGAATCATTGGGTGACCCCAAAGTCATTCATTGGGTGTCACAAACTCATTGGGTGTCCCAAAGTCATTGGGTGCCCCAAATCATTGGGTGACCCCAAAGTCATTCGTTGGGTTTCCCAAAGTCATTGGGTGTCCCAAAGTCATCGGGTGTCCCCAAATCATTGGGTGACCCCAAAGTCGTTCATTAGGTGTCCCAAAGTCATTGGGTGTCCCCAAAGTCATTGGGTGTCCCCAAATCATTGAGTGTTCCCAAATAACAGAGCAGCCCCAAAGTCATTGGGTGCCCTGAATCATTGGGTGACCCCAAAGTCGTTCATTGGCTGTCCCAAAGTCATTGGGTGACCCCAAAGTCGTTGGGTGTCCCCAAATTATTGAGTGTTCCCAAAGTCATTGGGTGTCCCCAAAGTCATTGTGTGTCCCCAAATCAATGAATGTCCCCAAAGTCATCAAGTGACCCCCAAGTCATTGGTTGTCCCCAAATCATTGGGTTTCCCCAAATAATTGGGTGTCCCAAATCAACAAATGTCCCCAAATCATTGAGTGACCCCAGAGTCATTGGGTGTCCCCAAATCCATGAATGTCCCTAAACTCATTGGGTGTCCCCGAATCATTGAGTGTCCCCAAAGCCATTGACTGTCCCAAAGTCATTGGGTGCCCCAAACCATTGGGTGACCCCAAAATCATTGGGTGCCCCAAATCATTGAGTGACCCCAAAATCATTGGGTGCCCCCAAACCATTGCGTGACCCCAAAGTCACCGAGTGCCCCCCAAATTCTTCAGCTTCTCCCAACCCGCTGAGTGCCTTGCATAATAATTAATCATCCTCCAAGCCATCAATCACTCCCAATTAGAGGTGGGGGGGTGGGGGGGGGCGTCCCCAGGTCATTGAATGCCCCCCAACCCCCCCCCAGCCAAGGGGAGACCCCACGGGGGAGCAGCCCCCCAACTATCAAAGGGTGGGCGCCCCTCCCAAGGGAAGTGCTGGAGCCCCCCAGGTCCTGGAGCCCCCCCCAGGAGCCCCCCAATTCCTGGGACCCCCCCCCCCCAATTCCTGGGAGCCCCCCACGAGGGGCTGAGCCACCCGGGGGTGGGGGCTCTGTGGGGGTGGGGGTCCGCGCTCTCACCGTTCCTTGTCTCTTCCACTGCCACCAACCGCAGGAGCAGCTCACGGTAAATCCTTCTGCCTTTCTGTCCCCCCCCCAGCCCCCCCCACGTGCCCCCCACCCCCCCGTCTCCGTCCTCGTGCTCTCCTCGTGCTCACGGTCGCTCCTCGCTCCCCCCCACGCCCCCCCCCCCCCCGTCTCTCCTCATCCATCCCCAAAACTGAACCTCAGGAGGGGACGATCCCAGTGTGGCACCCATGGGGGGCACCTCAGCCTTCAGCCCCACCAATCTATGGGGTGAGGGGGGTGGGAGGGGTGCAAAGGGGGGGGGGGGGGAGGCCTCCGCGTCCCCTCCCTGCGCCCCCCCCCCCCCCCCATCGACCCCCCCACGTCCCCCCTTGTCCCCGCAGCGGCAGCAGCAAAGGGAAGGACATCAACACCATCAAATCCCTGCGCGTCCTCCGCGTCCTCCGGCCTCTGAAGACCATCAAGAGGTTACCCAAGCTGAAGGTGGGTCGGGGGGGGGGGGCTTTGCTGTACCCCACCGGGGGGGTCCTCACCAGAGGCTGACCCTCCCCCTCTCCCCCCCCCCGATCTCTTTATCCCCACCCCCAGGCTGTGTTTGACTGCGTGGTCAACTCGCTGAAGAACGTCCTCAACATCCTCATCGTCTACATGCTCTTCATGTTCATCTTCGCCGTGGTGGCCGTTCAGCTCTTCAAGGGCAAATTCTTCTACTGCACCGACGAGTCCAAGGAGTTCGAGAAGGACTGCAGGTACAGACGGACCCCCCCCCCGCGCCCCCCACCCCTGTTGGGCGGCCCCAAATCGGTGGGTGTCCCAAAGTCATTGGGTTTTCCCAAATCGGTGGGTGTCCCGAAGTCATTGGGTGTCCCAAAGTCATTGAGTGCCCAAAAGTCATTGGGTGTCCCCAAATCATTGGGTGTCCCAAAATTATTGAATGTCCCAAAGTCACTGGGTGCCCCCAAGGTCATTCATTGGGTGTCCCAAAGTCATAGAGTGTCCCCAAAGTCATTGATTGCCCAAAAGTCATTGGGTGTCCCAAAGTCATTGGGTGTCCCAAAATTATTGAATGTCCCAAAGTCACTGGGTGCCCCCAAGTCATTCATTGGGTGTCCCAAAGTCATTGGGTGTCCCAAAGTCATCGAGTGCCCAAAAGTCATTGGGTGTCCCCAAATCATTGGGTGTCCCAAAGTCATTGGGTGCCCCTAAAATCATTCATTGGGTGTCCCAAAGTCATTGGGTGTCCCAAAGTCATTGAGTGCCCAAAAGTCATTGGGTGTCCCCAAGGTCATTCATTGGGTGTCCCAAAGTTATTGAGTGTCCCCAAAGTCACTGACTGCCCCCAAGGTCATTGGGTGTCCCCCAAATCATTGGGTGTCCCAAAGTCAATGGGTGTCCCAAAGTCACTGACAGCCCCCAAGGTCATTGGGTGCCCCCAGAGTCATTCACTGGGTGCCCCAAAGTCATTGGGTGCCCCAAAGTCATTGACTGCCCCCAAAGTCATTGGGTGCCCCCAAAATCATTCACTGGGTGTCCCAAAGTCATTGGGTGCCCATAGCTATTCATCGGGTGTCCCCAAAGCCATTTGATGTCCCAAAGTCATTGGGTGCCCCCAAAATCATTGGGTTTCCCAAACTCATTGGGTGTCCCAAAGTCATTGACAGCCCCCAAGGTCATTGGGTGACCCCAAAATCATTCATTGGGTGTCCCAAAGTCATTGGGTGCCCCTAAAGTCAATGAATGTCCCAAACTCATTGGGTGCCCCAAAGTCATTGGGTGTCCCCAAAATCATTGGGTGCCCCCAAAGTCAATGGGTGTCCCCAGAGTCCTTCGTTGGCTACCCCCAAAGCCACCGAACGTCCCGAATCAGAAGCCCCCCAACCCACCGCCCCCTCCCCGCAGGGGGGAGTACCTGGTCTACGAGAAGAACGAGGTGAAGGCGCAGAGGAGGGAGTGGAAGAAATACGACTTCCATTACGACAACGTGCTCTGGGCGCTGCTCACCCTCTTCACCGTCTCCACCGGGGAGGGGTGGCCGCAGTAAGGGGGGGTGTTGTGGGGTGGGGGTGGGCTCCGGGGGGGGTGGGGGGGGGTCGGACCCCGTGGGTCACCCCCCGTGTGTCCCACCCTAAGGGTCCTGAAGCACTCGGTGGACGCCACCTACGAGAACCAGGGCCCCAGCCCCGGGTACCGCATGGAGATGTCCATCTTCTACGTGGTTTACTTCGTCGTCTTCCCCTTCTTCTTCGTCAACATCTTCGTGGCTTTGATCATCATCACCTTCCAGGAGCAGGGGGACAAAATGATGGAGGAGTACAGCCTGGAGAAGAACGAGGTGACGCCAGCCGGGCACCCTTGGGGATGGGTGGCAGCACCCGGTGTCCCCGAATCATTGGGTGCCCCAAAGACATTGAATGTCTCCAAAGTCACTCATTGGGTGCCCCAAAGTCATCGGGTGTTCCCCAAAGTCATTGGATGTCCCCAAAGTCATTGAGTGCCCCCAAAGTCATTGGGTGTCCCCAAATCATTGGATGTCCCCAAATCATTGTGTGTCCTGAAGTTACTGAATGTCCCCAAAGTCATTGGGCGCCCAAAGTCATTCATTGGGTGTCCCCAAATAATTGTGTGTCCCAAGTTACTCAATGTCCCCAAAATCATTGAGTGCCCCCAAACTCATTGGGTGTCCTGAAGTCGTTGGCTGTCCCCCCAAATCATTGAGTGTCCCCAAAGTCACTCATCGGGTGCCCCAAAGTTGTTGGGTGTCCCAAAGTCATTCATTGGATGTCCCCAAATCATTGAGTGTCCCCAAAGTCATTGGGTGCCCAGAGTCATTCAATGAGTGTCCCAAAGTCATTGGATGTCCCAAATCATTGGATGTCCCAAATCATTGCGTGTCCCCAAAGTCATTGGATGTCCCCAAAGTCGTTGGGTGCCCAAAGTCATTCATTGGGTGTCCCAAATCATTGGATGTCCCAAATCATTGGGTGTCCCAACTCACTGGCTATCCCAAATCATTGCGTGTCCCCAGAGTCGTTGAATGTCCCCAAAGTCATTGAGTGCCCCCAAATCATTGAGTGTCCCCAAAGTCATTCATCGGGTGTCCCCAGTATCATTGGATGTCCCAAATCATCGGGTTTCCCAAAGTCATTGGATGTCCCAAATCACTGGATGTCCCAAATCATTGTGTGTCCCAAACTTATTAATTGTCCCCAAAGTCATTGGGTGCCCCCAAATCATTGAGTGTCCCCAAAGTCATTCATCGGGTGTCCCCAGTACCATTGGATGTCCCAAATCATCGGGTTTCCCAAAGTCATTGGATGTCCCAAATCACTGGATGTCCCAAAACAGTTGGGTGCCCCCGAAGCCATTTTGGACCCCATTTGGGCCCCCTGGGGCTGCTCAGGATGGGCTGACACCCCCCATTTTGTGTCGTTTCCCCCCCCCCAGAGGGCGTGCATCGACTTCGCCATCAGCGCCAAGCCGCTGACCCGGCACATGCCGCAGAACCGCCAGAGCTTCCAGTACCGCATGTGGCAGTTCGTGGTGTCGCCGCCCTTCGAGTACACCATCATGGCCATGATCGCCCTCAACACCATCGTCCTCATGATGAAGGTCGGTGGCCCCCCCTTCCCACGGCGACCCTTTGGGGTCTCACCCCATCCCCTCTGCCCAGCCCGTCTCCTCGTCCTGCCAGGATCCCTCCGTGTCCCCTTCGTGTCCCTTTCGTGTCCCCTCTCTGTCCCCTCTCTGTCCTCTCCCTGCCCCCTTCAGTTTGTGGTCCCCGTCCTCGTCCCCATATCCTGTCCCCATCCCATGGGACCCATCCCCATTCTTCGGGACCCATCCCTTCCCCCATCCCTTGGGACCCCATTCCCTGGGACCCCACCCCATCCCCTGGGACCCATCCTCATCCCCTAGGACCCCTCCCCATCCCGCAGGACCCCCTCCTTGTTCCCATATCCCGTCCCCATCCTCACCCCAACCCCCTGGAACCCCTCCTTGCCCCCATATCTCATCTCTATCCCCACCCCCACCCCCTGGGACCCTCCTCCCTCCATCCCAATCCCTTGGGACCCACCCCCATCCCCTTGTACCCATCCCTGTCCCCACACCCTGGGACCCCTCCCCACCCCCCACTGCTGTCCCCCCCCTCAGTTCTACGACGCCTCCGATGCCTACGAGAACGTTCTCAAGATGTTCAACAACGTCTTCACCTCCCTCTTCTCCCTCGAGTGTCTGCTGAAGATTATGGCCTTCGGGGTGCTGGTGGGTGCCCCGTGCTGCTGGGGGGCGTGGGGGGACGTGGGGGGATGTGGGGATTTGGTTATATGGGAAATGGGGACATGGGGTGTGGGGATGTGGGGATATTGGGAGATGGGGATGTGGGGATGTGGGGATATGGGGGGATGTGGGGGGAACATGGGGGGATGAGGGGATTTGGTTACATGGGAAATGGGGACATAGGGTGTGGGGATGTGGGGATATGGGGACATAGGGACATGGGGGGACATGGGGATGTGAGGATTTTGGGATGTGGGGACATGGGGGGAGATGTGGGGATATGGGGGACATGGGGACATGGGGGCAGTGGGATGTGGGGACGTGGGGACATGGCAATTTGGGGACGTGGGGGGGACATGGGGATGGGGGACACGGGGACAGCGGGGACATGGGGACCCTGGGGACCCCTCACCCCATTTCCCCCTCCAGAATTACTTCCGCGACGCGTGGAACGTCTTCGACTTCGTCACGGTGCTGGGCAGCATCACAGACATCCTGGTGACGGAGTTCGGGGTGGGTGACAGCTGTGACCGTGTTTGGGGAGGGGGGGGGCGGGGGGGGGGTCCTGGCCTTGCTGAGCCCCCTCCTCACCCTCTGTGGCCCCCCCCCCCCCCTCCCCAATCCAGAACAACTTCATCAACCTCAGCTTCCTGCGGCTGTTCCGCGCCGCGCGGCTCATCAAGCTGCTGCGCCAGGGTTACACCATCCGCATCCTGCTCTGGACCTTCGTGCAGTCCTTCAAGGTGCCGCCCCCTCCTCATCCTCACCCCCCCCCCTTCACTGAAACCCCCCCCCACCCCCCCCCACAGCCCCCATCCCCGTAACGGCCCCGCCGTGCCCCCCCAGGCGCTGCCCTACGTCTGCCTGCTGATCGCCATGCTCTTCTTCATCTACGCCATCATCGGCATGCAGGTGAGAGCCCCGCGCCCCCCCCCACCCCGGGGAGACCCCCCCCCGCCTCCCACCCCGCCTGAACCCCCCCACCACCACACCCCCTCCCCCCCAGGTCTTTGGGAACATCGGCATCGAGGAGGAGGACGACGAGTCGGCCATCACGCAGCACAACAACTTCCGCACCTTCTTCCAGGCCCTCATGCTGCTCTTCAGGTGGGAGGCACCGGGACGGGACCCCCTCCCCAAATTCATCCCCAGTGGGGCACTCCCACGGCTCGGGGTCCCCGTGGGGGGGGTTTTACGCCCCCCCCGCCCCCATCCCGGTGCCCCCTGCGTCCCCCCCAGGAGCGCCACGGGGGAGGCTTGGCATGAGATCATGCTGTCGTGCCTGAGCGGCAAACCCTGCGACGAGAACTCGGGCATCAAGGAGGATGAGTGTGGCAATGAGTTTGCCTACTTCTACTTCGTCTCCTTCATCTTCCTCTGCTCCTTCCTGGTGAGCACCGCGCTGCGCAGGGGGTCCCCAACCCCGCGCCCCCCCCCATCCGTCCCCATCCGTCCAGGTGGGGGTCCCCAACACCATCCCGCCCCCATCCATCCCCATCCCAACCCAACCCCATCCATCCCCGTTCACATGGGGGTCCCCAACATCATCCCATCCCATCCAACTCCATCCCATCCCATCCCATCCCATCCATCCCAACCCAACCCCATCCATCCCTGTTCACATGGGGGTCCCCAACATCATCCCATCCCATCCAACTCCATCCCATCCCATCCCATCCATCCCATCCATCCCATCCATCCCGTCCCATCCCAACCCCATCCATCTCATCCCATCCCATCCCATCCCATCCCATCCCATCCCATCCCATCCCATCCATCCCAACCCAACCCCATCCAACTCCATCACATCCCATCCCCATCCAAGTAGGTGTCCCCATCCCATCCCATCCCATCCCACCCCATTCCATCCCATCCCACCCCATCCCATCCCATCCCATCCCATCCCATCCCATCCCATCCCATCCCATCCCATCCCATCCCATCCCACCCCATTCCATCCCATCCCATCCTCATTCCATCCCATCCCATCCCATCCCCTCCATCCCATCCCATTCATCCCTATCCCCATCCCATCCCATCCCGCCCCCATCCATCCCCATCCACATGGGGGTCCCCAACCCCACCCACCCCATCCATTTCAATCCAGTTGGGGGTCCCCATCCCCATCCATCCCATCCATCCCCCATACAGGTGGGGGTCCCATCCTGTCCCACCCCCATCCATCCCCCATCCAAGTGGGGATTCCCATCACCACCCCAACCCCAAACAACTCCATCCCATCCCCATCCAAGTGGGGATCCCACCCCACCCCTCCCCAACCCATCCATCCCAACCCATCCCCATCCCCACGGGGTTCCCCCCCTCCCCACCTTCCCACCCCCCCATCTCCCTGACCCCCCCCCCCTCCCCCCGGTGCCCCCCCCCTACAGATGCTGAACCTTTTCGTGGCCGTCATCATGGACAACTTCGAGTACCTGACGCGGGACTCCTCCATCCTGGGCCCCCACCACCTGGACGAATACGTGCGCGTTTGGGCCGAGTACGACCCCGCTGCCTGGTAAGGACCCCCCCCCCCAAAAAAAAAAAACCCCAAAAAGGGTCGTGTGGGAGGTGGGGGGGGTGGAAATAAACCAAATCCAGGCACCCCCCCCCCCCCCCCCCCTTTCCGGGGTGCCCCCATCCCGATGCTGCCATTAATTTCTCCTCTTTCGACCGCAGGTTCTCAGCCTCCGGATGGCACCGGGGTGGCGATGGGGGGTGGGAGGGAGGGAGGGGAGGGGAGGGGGCGGGGGGAGGGGTCAGCGCCACGTTGTCGGTGGGGAGGGGGGAGGGGGGGGGGGTTGAGGTCGGGCCCCGGGGGCGCCGTGGGGGCAGGGTGACCCCCCCGCACTCCCCCCCCCCACTAACCCCCTGTGTTCTTCTTGCAGCGGCCGCATTCATTATAAGGATATGTACAGTTTATTACGCGTAATCTCTCCCCCCCTGGGCTTAGGCAAGAAATGCCCTCATAGGGTCGCGTGCAAGGTTTGGATTCACTTGCGGCCCCCCCTCCGAGCTCCGCGATGAATGAATGGCTTCTCCAATATATATATGACAAGGATCGATATATATATGTACAGACCAGACGCCCTCAGCCCGTCCCGGCTCTGCTTGCTGCGAGCATGGGCCTTCCTCCCCCCTCCCCCCCATCCTCCTCCTCCTCCCCCCTCCCCGCGATGCTCCCCGGTCTCTCCGCGCCGCTCCTCATCTCTCCGCTCTCCGCGTCTCTCTGTCTCTCTCCACCCCCAGGGGCCGCCTGACTCTCATGGATTTGTATGCAATGCTGAGAAATATGTCCCCGCCCCTGGGTTTGGGCGAGAAATGTCCTCCCCGAGTGGCCTATAAGGTAGAATACCGCGTCCCGCCCCGCGGCGCTGCGGCGGAGCTCTGCGGGCGGCGGCTCCGCTCCTCCGCGCCCGGCCCCGCTGCGCCCCGCGCCTCCGCCGCCCGCTCCGCTCCTTTCTCCGCCTCTTCTTTTTTCTCTCCTTGTCGTTCTTCTCTCCTTCGCTCTTTGCGTTGCGCTCTCTTTTCCTCTTTCTTTTTCTCTCTTCTCTCTTCTTCTTCATTTTTGTCTTTTTTCCTCTTTCTCATTTTATTTCCTTTCCCCTTTCTGTTTCTTTTTCCCCTTCTTCCCACTTATCTCCTTTTTCCACTTTTTCATTTTTCTCTCCTTCGCTCTTTGTGTTCCGCTCTCTTTTCCTCTTTCCTTTTCTTTCTTCTCTCTTCTTCTAAGATTTTATTCTTTTTCCTCTTTCTCATTTTATCTCCTTTCCCTTTTCTGTTTCTTTTTCCCCTCCTTTTCACTTATCTCCTTTTTCCACTTTTTCATTTTTCTCTCCTTTCCTCTTTGCGTTCCGCTCTCTTTTCCTCTTTCTTTTTCTCTCTTCTCTCTTCTTCTTCATTTTTGTCTTTTTTCCTCTTCTTCATTTTATCTCCTTTCCTTTTTCTGTTTCTTTTTCCCCTTCTTTTCACTTATCTCCTTTTTCCACTTTTTTGTTCTTCTCTCCTTTGCTCTTTGCTTTCTGCTCTCTTTTCCTCTTTCCTTTTCTCTCTTCTCTCTTCTTCATTTTTGTCTTTTTTCCTCTTTTTCATTTTAGCTCCTTTCCCTTTTCTTTTTTCCCTTCTTCCCACTTATCTCTGTTTCCCACTTTTTCATTTTTCTCTCCTTTGCTCTTTGTGTTCCGCTCTCTTTTCCTCTTTTCTTTTCTTTTTTCTCTCTTCTTCTAAGATTTTATTCTTTTTCCTCTTTCTCATTTTATCTCATTTCCCTTTTCTGTTTCTTTTTCCCCTCCTTTTCACTTATCTCCTTTTTCCACTTTTTTGTTCTTCTCTCCTTTCCTCTTTGCGTTCCGCTCTCTTTTCCTCTTCCCTTTTCTCTTTCATTTCTTCTTCTTCATGTCTGTCTTTTTTCCTCTTCTTCATTTTATCTCCTTTCCTTTTTCTGTTTCTTTTTTCCCTTCTTCCCACTTATCTCTTTTTTCCACTTTTTCATTTTTCTCTCCTTTGCTCTTTGCTTTCTGCTCTCTTTTCCTCTTTCTTTTTCTCTCTTCTCTCTTCTTCTAAGTTTTTATTCTTTTTCCTCTTTTTCATTTTATCTCCTTTCCTTTTTCTGTTTCTTTTTCCCCTCCTTTTCACTCCTTTTTCCACTTTTTCATTTTTCTCTTTCTTTTCCTCTCCTTTTTTTTCCACTTTTTTCTCCTTTTTTCCCCCTCTTTTTTCCCCTCCTTTTTCTTTCCCCCCCCTTTTCCCCCCTTCCTTTTCTCCTTCTTTCCTCTCCTTTTTCTCTTTTTTTCTCTCCTTTTTTTCTCCTTTTTTCTCTTAATTTTCTCCTTTTCTCTCCCTTTTCCCCCTCCTTTCTCCCCCCCCCCGCCCCCCTTTTTTCCTCCCTTCCTTTTCTCCTTTTTCTTTTCTCTCTTTTTTGCCCATTTTCTTTCTCTCTTTGCCGCCCCCCCGGACCCCGCGTGGCCCCCGGAGGGGCTGGGTAAGAATCCGCAGCCGCACAGCATGGCCCCCCCCCGCCCCCCAACGGGGGACCCCCAAAGGAGCCCTTTGGAGACCCCTCGTAGGACCCCCTTTTAGGACCCCCCTTTTAGGACCCCCATTTAGGACCCCCCTTTTAGGACCTCCCTTTTAGGACCCCTCTCACAGGACCCCCTTTTAGGACACCCCCTCGTAGGACCCCCCCCCCACACACAGAAGCCCCGGTTTGAGGACCCCCCCCCCCCAGGAGGAGCCCCTATTGGGGGACCCCTCCCCCCCATAGGGGTTATCCCGAGGAGTTCCCATTTGGGGACACCCAGGGGGTCCCCCAGACCCCTCAGAGAGCCCCAATTTGGGACCTCCCGTTTGGCGACCCCCCCCCCCCTCCCCATAAGGACTGACTGACCCCACATTTAATGCCCCCCCTGCTCCCCCCCCCCCACTCATCCCATCCCATAGAGGAGCCACTTTTTGGGGACACACGTGGACCCACCACCCCCCCCTCAACCTCCCTCCTCACTTTCCCTCTCCATTCCCCCCCCCCAGCAATGAGCCCCCCCGTGTCCCCCCCCCTCCACAGGACACAGGGGGCACCGGGACCCCCCCCCTCCCCCCCGTGCCTCAGTTTCCCCATTGGCATCGCTTGTTCCCTGCCTGGAGCTCTGCACATGAACCCCCCTCTGTTTGGGGGGGGGGAGGGGAGGGGGGGGGCTGCATGGGAAGGACCCCCCCCCCCCACACACACATCTTTGATTTTATTATTGAATTTTATTTTGGTTTGGGGGGGGGGGGCGGGGGAGCATCTTCTGCTTTTTTTTTTGGGGGGGGGGGGTGCAGGGCACGGCAGGGCTGAGACCTGGCAAACTCATTGCTTCCCCCCCCCCTCCCCCCCCTCCCCCACCCCAAAACCCTGAGGATGAATGGTGCATATGGAGGACCCCCCCCCCCCCCTCAAATCTCCCTGTCCCCAACCCCCCCCCCATCCATGCACCCCCCCCCCCCCAACCGAGCCCCATTTGCTGCATGCGCTCTGCACGCACCGTTCGCAGCCTGGGGGGGCGGGGGGGGGGGATTTGCGGGATGGGGGGGGGGGGGGTCTCGCTTGGTCGCATCCCCCCCCCCCCAAAATCGTGTTGATTGGGGGGGGAGGGTTGCATTTGTGGGATGGGGGGGGGGCGGAAAATGGGAAGAAATGTGGGGTGGGGGGGGGGGTGTCGATGGGAGCCCCGCCCGGCGACCCCCGTGCGGTGAGGGGGGGGGAGGGGAGCACGGGGTGACCCCCCCCCTCGTCCCCTGCCCCCCCCACAGAGGCTGCTGCGGATGGATCTCCCGGTGGCCGATGACAACACGGTGCACTTCAACTCCACGCTGATGGCGCTCATCAGAACCGCGCTGGATATCAAGATCGCCAAAGGTGGGGGGGGGGGGGGGCGCGGGGGGGGGGCGAGGAGGGGGGAGGAGGGGGCTGGGGTGGGGGGGTGGGGATATGAGGGCACTGAGGGGGTGGGATGAGGGGCGGAGAGGTGAGGATGAGGATAATAAGGGGGTGGGGGTCTGTATTAGAGGGGGGGGGGGGGATGTCGGGTGGGGAGGGGCTGGGGGGGCGCGTTTTGGGGATGTGTGGGGCACGATTTGTGGGTAGGGGGCACACTTTGGGGGTGGGGTCACACTTTGGGGAGTGTGGGGGGCACAATTTGGGGGTGGGGGGTCACACTTTGGGGGTGGGGGCACACTTTGGGGGTGGGGGGCACAATTTGGGGGTGGGGTCACACTTTGGGGGTGTGGGGGTCACACTTTGTGGGTAGGGGGCACACTTTTGGAGTGGGAGGGCACACTTTCGGGATGGGGGCACACTTTGGGGATGGGGGGGGCACACTTTGGTGGTGAGGGGGCACACTTTTGGGGTCTGTGGGGCACACTTTGGGGGTGGGGGGGTACAGTTTGGGGTGGGGGGGAACACTTTTGGGGTGGGGGGGTCACACTTTGGGGGTGGGGGGGTACAGTTTGGGGTGGGGGGGGGCACACTTTGGGGGTGGGGGGGTACAGTTTGGGGTGGGGGGGGGCACACTTTGGGGCAGCAGCTCTGACCTCCCCCCAGGCGGAGCTGACAAGCAGCAGATGGACGCCGAGCTGCGCAAGGAGATGGTCGCCATTTGGCCCAACCTGTCCCCCAAAAACCTGGACCTCCTCGTCACCCCCCACAAGTGTAAGGGCTGACCCCCGCCCCAAACCCACCCCACGCCCCCCCCCCTCCCCCCGGACCCCCCTCCCTCACCCCCTGCCCCGCAGCCACGGATCTGACGGTGGGGAAGATCTACGCCGCCATGATGATCATGGAGTACTACAGGCAGAGCAAAGCCAAGAAGCTGCAGGCCATGCGGGAGGAGCAGGTGGGCACTGCGGCCCCAAACGGCCCCAACCCACACCCAGCCCGCCCCCACCACCCCTCGGGGTCCCCACCCCATCCCCACCCCACCCCACCCCACCCCATCCCATCTCCATCCCAAAGTCCCCATCTCCATCCCCATGTCCCCTCGATGTCCCCATCCTACCCCATCCCCATCCCATCCCATCCCATCCCATCCCATCCCATCCCATCCCATCCCATCCCCATCCCTATCCCTATCCCCATCCCATCCCATCCCATCCCATCCCATCCCATCCCATCCCATCCCATCCCATCCCCATCCATCCCATCCCATCCCATCTCCATGTCAAAGTCCCCATCTCCATTCCCATGTCCCCTCGATGTCCCCATCCCGTCCCATCCCATCCCATCCCATCCCCTCCCATCCCATCCCCTCCCATCCCATCCCATCCCCATCCATCCCACCCCACCCCATCCCATCCCATCTCCATGCCAAAGTCCCCATCTCCATCCCCATGACCCCTCGATGTCCCCATCCCACCCCATCCCCATCCCATCCTGTCCCCACCCCATCCCCATCCCCATCCCCATCCCCATCCCCATCCCCATCCCATCTCCATCCCAAAGTTCCCATCTCCATCCCCATGTCCCCTTGATGTCCCCAACCCATCCCATCCCATCCCATCTCCACCGCACCCCATCCCCATCCCCATCCCATCCCCATCCATCCCATCCCATCCATCCCATCCCATCCCATCCCATCCCATCTCCATGCCAAAGTCCCCATCTCCATCCCCATGTCCTCTCGATGTCCCCATCCCACCCCACCCCATCCCATCCCATTCATCCCATCCCATCTCCATCCCATCCCCATCCCCATCCCCATCCCCATCCCATCTCCATGCCAAAGTCCCCATCTCCATCCCCATGACCCCTCGATGTCCCCATCCCATCCCATCCCTTCCATCCCCATCCCATCCCATCCCCATGTCTCCTTAATGTCCCCATTTCCATCCCTGTGTCCCCTCAGTGTCCCCATCCCATCCCCATGTCCCCGTCTCATCCCAATGTCCCCATCCCATTTCATCCCTGTGTCCTCTTGGTGTCTCCATCCCCCCCCAATGTCCCCATCCCACCCTGATGTCCCCATCCCACCCCAACGTCCCACCCCAGTGTCCCCATCCCACCCCATCCCTGTTTCCTCTCAGTGTCCCCATCCCAACGTCCCCTCCATGTCCCCATTCTCATCCCAATGCCCCCATCCCATCCCCAAATCCCCTCCATATCCCCACATCCATTACCCCCCCCCCCACGTCCCCAAAGTGCCACCCCCTCGCTGTCCCCGCAGAACCGCACGCCGCTGATGTTCCAACGCATGGAGCCGCCGTCCCCAACTCAAGAGGGGACCACGGGGACGGACGCTGCGCCCGCAGCAGAGCCGTGAGCGTCCCCCTTGTCCCACCCCCCCCGTGTCCCCACCCCCCCGTGTGACAAAGCTGACCCACGGTTGCCCCCAGGGCTGCCCGGGACGGTGGTCTCAAGGAAAGCCCCTCATGGGTGACGCAGCGCGCGCAGGAGATGTTCCAGAGGACGGGGACGTGGAGCCCCGAGAGGGGACACGAGGATGTCCCCAACAGCCGCCCCAACTCCCAGGTGGGTGCTCGACAGACCCCATGGACCCCACGGCCCCAAGTGTCCCCAAGTGTCCCCCACGGCCCCAAGTGTCCCCAGGGGTCCCCAAATGTCCACCGCGGCCCCATGTCCCCAAGGGTCCCCACATCCCCAAGGGTCCCCCCGTCCCCAAAGATCCCCACGCCCCCAAGGGTCCCCACGCCCCCAAGGGTCCCCAACATCCCCAAGGGTCCCCACGTCCCCAAGGGTCCCCACGCCCCCAGCTGTCCCCACACCCCCAGGAGCCTCGTATCCCTGAGAGTCCCCCATGGTCCCCACGTCCCCGAGCATCTCCACGTCTCCTGCGTGTCCCCATGTCCCCAAGAATCCCCGTGTCCCCGTGACCCCAAGGGTCTCCACGTCCCCATTGGTCCATGTGTCCCCACATCCCCAAGTGTCCCCAAAGACTCCCCATGTCCTCCAAAGGATGGATGTTCCAACACGTGGAGCCGCCATGCCCCAAATGGCCACCACGGCTCCATGTCCCCAAAGGGTCCCCAGAGGTCCCCAAAGGGTCCCCTGCTCCCCCCATTTACCCAAGACTCCTCACATCCTCCGGAGTCCCCAAAGGGTCTCCAGAGGTCCCCGTGTCCCCATATCCCCAAGTGTCCCCAAAGACTCCCCACGTCCTCCAAAGGATGGATGTTCCAATGCATGGAGCCGCCATGCCCCAAATGTCCACCATGGCCCCATGTCCCCAAAGTGTCCCCAGAGGTCCCCGTGTCCCCACATCCCCAAGCGTCCCCAAAGACTCCCCACATCCTCGAAAGTCCCCAAAGTGTCCCACGCGCCCCCCATTTACCCAAGACTCCCCACATCCTCCGGAGTCCCCACAGTGTCCCCAGAGGTCCCCAAAGGGTCCCCCACGCCCCCCATCACCCCCTCCCCCCCCCGGTGTCCCTGCAGTCGGTGGAGCTGCGCGAGATGCCGAGGGAGGGCTCCGATGGGGAATATCTGCCCGTGGAGGGGCACGGCCGCGCCGCCTCCATGCCGCGGCTGCCAGCCGACAACCAGGTGAGGTCCCTGGGGGGGACACGGTGCCACCGCCCGGCTGCTTGGGGGGGACGTGGCTCTGGGGGTGGCTTCAGCATGGCTGCAGCTAAAGGGCCGGGGGGGGGATGTGGGGACGGTGGCCCCTGCATGAGGACAGGCATCGGTGGGCAGTGGTGTCACCGATGGCCACCAAGGTCACTCGTTGGCCACCAATGTCACCCAATGGCCACCAAGGTCACCCAACGGCCACCAAGGTCACTCATTGGCCACCAGCGTCACCAATGGCCACCAACGTCACCCAACGGCCACCAACAACAACCGGTGGCCCCCAAGGTCACCCACTGGCCACCAGTGGCCACCAAGGTCACTCGTTGGCCACCAACGTCACCCAATGGCCACTAAGGTCACCAATGGCCGCCAACATCAACCAGTGGCCCCCAAAATCATCCATTGGTCCCCAAGGTCACCCAATGGGCACCAGTGTCACCAGTGTCCACCAAGGTCACCCAATGCCACCAACATCACCAATGGTCACCAGGGTCACCAATGGCCTCCAAGGTCACCCAATGGCCACCAAGGTCACTCATTGGCCACCAACGTCACCCAATGGCCACCAACATCACCCAATGGCCACCAATGCCACCAGTGACCACCGGTGTCACCAATGGCCGCCAACATCAACCAGTGGCCCCCAGAGTCACCCATTGGTCCCCAAGGTCACCCAATGGCCACCAGTGTCACCAGTGGCCACCAGCGTCACCCAATGGCTTCCAAGGTCACCAGTGGCCACCAGCATCAACCAGTGGTCTTCAAGGTCACCCCGTTGGCCACCAAAGTCACCAACAGCCACCAACATCACCCAATGGCCACCAAAGTCACCAACGGCCACCAACATCACCCAATGGCCACCAAGGTCACCCAATGGCCACCAAGGTCACCATTTCCCCCAGGAGACACCTAGGAGGGGACGGTGGCCACCAGCGGCCCCAGAGAGGCTCGTGGCTGCCCCCCACCCGCATGCCTGGCGCTGGGTTTGAGGACACGCAGGGGGGGCTCAGCTGGGGGGCTGTGGCTGCTCTGCCCATCGCTGCTGTCGTGCGACCCCCCCCCTCCCCCCCCCCCAAGCCCCCCAACCCCCTCCTCACCCCCCCGCCCCCCCCCGCTCACTCTGTCTCTCTTTTCCTGCTCTGTGGGCACCGCTGGGGCCGCCTCGAGCAGCGGAGGAAGGTCCGACCCCGAGGGAATAACCTCAGTGTAGGTACCAGGCGGCGCCCGCAGCCCCCCCAGGGCCTCCCGAAGCCCCCCCTGTCTGTCTGTCCGTCCGTCCGTCCCTCCATCCATCCCTCCGTTCCTCACCTGCCTCTTATCAGCGCCTCCACGCAGACGTTTGTCCGTCCTGACCCTAAGGCTAATCCCACACCCCCCATCGCCCCTCTGTCCGTCTGTCCCTCCGCCCCATCGTCCGTTCCCGTCCTCCTGTCCCTCCATCTCGACCCCCTCCCGATCTGTCCGTCTGTCCCCACCCCCCATCCCCCCCATGAGGACGTCTCAGCATCGACTGCAGCGCAGCACCAGCGAGGAGTTCCCACCCCATCCCAGCCCCAGTCCCATCCTATTCCCACCCCAATCCCCGTCCCATTGCCTTTCCACCCCCATCCCAACCCCAGTCCCATCCCATTCCCCACCCCAATCCCCATCCTATTGCCTTTCCACCATTCCTGTCTCAATTCCAATCCCCTCCCCTCCTCAATCCCCTCCCCATCCCAACCCCAACCCCAACCCAACCCCATATCCATCCCCTCCCCAATCCCAATCTCACCCCATCCCTTCCCCATCCCCTCCCCAACCCCAACCCCATCCCAACCTCAACCCCATCCCAACCCCATATCCATCCCCTCCCCAATCCCAATCTCACCCCATCCCTTCCCCATCCCCTCCCCGACCCCAACCCCATCCCAACCCCATATCTATCCCACCCCAATCCCAACCCCACCCCAACCCCAATCCCACCCCCAATCCCACTCCCCCTCCCCCCAACCCCCCACGACGCTCCGTTATCCCGGCAGCAGCGTTGGCACCGCAGCCGATGCTCAGAGCAGCGCTGTGGGTGGGAGCCAGGAGGAGACCCCCCTCCCCACCCCCCAAGCCCCCTCCAGCCCCCCCCCAGCCCCACCCGCGGTCTCATCACCGCCTCCCCCCGCCCCCCCCCGCCCCCCAATCCCCGCAGACCATCCCGGACAGCCCCATCCGCCGCTCCGCCTCCACGCTGGGCTCCGGTCGGGGCCGCTCGGTTCGTTTGGATGAATTCTCTTTGGAGCGCATCGCCCCCGACGGCGGGCAGAGGCACCACGCCAGGAGGGGCCACCGCGGCCACCGCAGCTCCGAGCGCTCCGGGGGTCGTCACACCGACGGGGACACAGGTGGGAGTAGGGGAGGGGGCGGCAGTGGGGCAGGCGACCCCTCGGTGCGGGGGGAGGGAGGGGGGGGAATGGGATCGTCGGGTCGTCGTGGGTGGCATCACCCCATCTTTGGGTGTCCCCTGGGGTCGTTGGGTCCCCATCGTTGGGTGTCTTTTGGTGTCCTTTGGGGTCGTTGGGTCCCCATGGGTGGCATCACCCCATCTTTGGGTGTCCCCAGGGGTCGTTGGGTCCCCATCATTGCATCCCTCATGACCCTTTGGGGTCATTGGGTCCCCGTGGGTGGCATCATCCCATCTTTGAGTCCCTCTTGGTGTCCCCTGGGGTCACCATGTCCCCGTGGGTGGCACTGCCCCCTCATTGGGTCCCTCCTGGGGTCGTTGGGTCCCCATCGTTGGGTCCCTTTTGGTGTCCTTTGGGGTCGTTGGGTCCCCATGGGTGGCATCACCCCATCTTTGGGTGTCCCCTGGGGTCGTTGGGTCCCCATCGTTGCGCCCCTCTTGGTGTCCTTTGGGGTCATTGAGTCCCCATGGGTGGCATCATCCCATCTTTGAGTCCCTCTTGGTGTCCCCAGGGGTCACCATGTCCCCATGGGTGGCACTGCCCCCTCATTGGGTCCTCCTGGGGTCGTTGGGACCCCATTGTTGGGTGCCTTTTGGTGCCCTTTGGGATCGTTGGGTCCCCATGGGTGGCATCATCCCATCTTTGAGTCCCTCTTGGTGTCCCCTGGGGTCACCATGTCCCCGTGGGTGGCACTGCCCCCTCATTGGGTCCCTCCTGGGGTTGTTGGGTCCCCATTGTTGGGTCCCTTTTGGTGTCCTTTGGGGTCGTTGCGTCCCCATGGGTGGCATCACCCCATCTTTGGGTGTCCCCTGGGGTCGTTGGGTCCCCATCATTGCGTCCCTCTTGGTGTCCTTTGGGGTCACTGGGTCCCCATGGGTGGCATCACCCCATCCTTGTGTGTCCCCTGGGGTCGTTGGGTCCCCATCATGCGGTCCCTTCCCCCCCCCTTACTGGCCCCCCTGCCCCCCCCCAGGTCTGGGCACGGACCTCAGCATCACCACTCAATCAGGGGAGCTGCCCCCCCCCCCAAAGGAACGGGACCCCGAACGCGGCCGCCCCAAAGACCGCCGGCACCGGCATCACCACCATCACCACCACCACCATCGTGGGGCCCCCCCGGAACACAAAGAACGTGGACCCCCCCGGGACCCCCCCGATTATGGGGGGAGACCCCGATCCCACGACCGCCGTTGGTCCTCCCGCTCCCCCAGCGAAGGTCGCGACCGCGTGGCCCCCCCCCGCCAGGTTGGTGCTGCCCCCCCCGCGCCCCCCCCCCAGTTACGGCGCTCCCCACTCCGCCTATAAGGGACCCCCCCCCCCCCCAAAAAATACAATATTTTAAAAATTTCAACTTTCCACTCCTCCGTGGAAAGAGGGAGACTGGGGGGGGGGGGTCCTTTGTGTGTGGGGGGGTCATTTGGAGGGTGGGGGAGGGTGACTGTGATGCTTTGCCCACCCCCCCTTCTGCTTATAAGGGACCCTCCCCCAAAATAAAATCAAATCCCATCCTTCCATCAATGAAGGATAGGAGATGGGGGGGTGGGGTCACAGTGATGTTTTGCCCCCCCCCCCCCCCGATAAAATCAAATCCTATCCTTCCATCAATGGAGGGTGAGGGGCCATTTGGGAGGGGTTCCTTTGTGGGGTGGGGGGGTCACAGTGATGCTTTGGCCCCTCCCACCAGTAAAAAAATCTCCACTCCCCCTTCCCTCGCCCCCCAACGCATAAAGGATGTTCTTTATTTTTTTTTTTTTGGGGGGGGGGGGGATGCTTGTGGCAATGCTTTGCCCCCCCCCCAGCTCCCCGCTTGCTGCCCCGGGGGGGGGGGTCCTCATTCACTTTCTGTTTCCGCTTTGGCTGCGCTGCGCTCGGCTGAGGGGTGCCCCCCCCCAGGTAAGCGCTCCGGGGGGGCCCCCCATAGCTGTGTGTCCCCCCCCATGGCTGTGCCTCTAATTGCTGTGCGCCCCTCCCCCCCCCATGGCTGTGCCTCCCATAGCTGTGCCCCCCCCGTAGCTGTGCCCCCCCGTAGCTGTGCCTCTAATTGCTGTGCCCCCCCCATGGCTTTGCCCCCGCCATAGCTGTGCCCCCCCCACCCCGTGTTTGTGCCCCCCCCATAGCTGTGCCCCCCATAGCTGTGCCTCCCCATGGCTGTGCCTGTAATTGCTGTGCCCCCCCCAATGGCTGTGCCCCCCCTATATCTATATTCCCCCCCCCCCCCCACGGCTGTTCCCTCCCCCGGTGGCTCTGCCCTCCCCCCCCCACGTCTGTACCCCCGCCCATCGCCGTCTCCCTTTGTCCCCACTTTACCCCCATCCCCCCCGGGCTCTCCCCGTGCCCCCCGCCCCCCCCATTTGACGCTGTCTCTCCCCCCCCGCAGGGCAGCAGTTCTGTCAGCGGAAGCCCCGTTCTCTCCACCTCCGGGACCAGCACCCCCCGCCGCGCCCGCCGCCAGCTGCCGCCCACCCCGTCCACCCCGCGGCCCCACATCTCCTATTCCCCCGCCGCCCCCCACCGCCGCCCCCCCCCGGCTCGCCGTCCCCCTCCCCCCCCATCCTCCTCCCGTTGGTCCGAACCCCCCCGAGCTCCGGAACCGCCTCCCCCCCACCCCGACGGCCGCGGCCCCCCCACCCGTTCTATGGGGCCGTCTCCCCCCCGGCCGGGGCGGCGGCTGCCGAACGGGCACGGACCGGGGGGGGCGGGGGGGGGCGGCGGCCGACAGAGACTCCGCGACCCCTACAGCGAAACGGACGACGACTGCTGCTAACGGAGCGCGTCTGAATCGTGATAGAGCGCGGTTACGTCGCGATAGAGCATGGTTATGTCGCGATAGGGCACCGCCGCGTCACGATAGGGACCTCCACGACGCGCTGGGTGCCTCCGCGCTGCGATAGGCACAGTTATATCACGATAGGTGCGGCCAAATCGCGATAGAGCGCATTTATATCGCGAGCAGAGGACGGTTACGTCACGATAAGGCACCGCCGCGTCGCTACGGGCTCCTCCGTATCGCGACAGAGCGCTGCCACGTTGCGGTGGGCGCCTCCGCGCCGCGATAGGCGCAGTTACATCGCAATAGAGCGCCGTTACGTCGCGATAGAGCGCCACCGCGCGACGACGGGCGACTCCGTCTCGCAACAGAGCGCAGCCGCGCTGCGATCGTCGCCTCTGTGCCGTGATAGAGCACGGGTATATCGCGATAGGCGCGGTCATATCGCGATTGGCGCCGCGATAGAGCGCGTGGGGAACCCCCACCCCCCGCACAGCCCGGGGCTATGGATGAGTTTTATCATCTGGAGGAGCCGCGGGGGGGCCGCGAAGGGGCGGAGGGGGCGGCCGCCATTGCATGAATCGAAAATACGGGAAATAAAAAAGAGAAAAAAAGACAAAAAAAAAAAAGGACAGAAAAAAAAAAAGACAAAAAAAGGAAAAAAAAAAAAGGAGAAAAAGAAAAAAAAGAAAAAAAAAAATGCACCCAAAACCCCCAGAAATGAATTAAAAAAAAGAGGAATTTTGGATCGAACCCTTCTGGTCCTTAACGCGGGGGGGGGGGGGGCGGGGGGGCGGGGCCACAGCGCGAGACCACGCCCACCGCGAGACCACTCCCACAGACCCGAGGCCGCGCCCCCCCCCAGTGCAGCTCTGGGCACGGGGTGGGGGGGGAGTCTTAGATGGGGGGGGGGGGTTCCAGGACATGGGGGGGAGGTCTGGACACGGGGGGGTCCCCGCAATAAGGGGGGGGGGGTCGAGGCGGGGGGGGGGCGATTCCCCCTTTTTTTCACCGCTTTTTTCCCATGCCCATATATGGGCATCACAGGGCGGGGCGGAGGAACATCCGCCGGACCATATAAGGAAAAGGGGCGTGGCTAGGAGCCGCACCGCCACGCCCACCACGGAGCACGTGACTGAGTGCGCAGCGCGTTTTCCACACGCCCATATATGGGCATCGCAGGGCGGGCCGAAGGAACATCCGCCGGACCATATAAGGAAAAGGGGCGGGACCGCGTGGCCACGCCCACTGCGGAAGCACGTGGCTGCGGCGCGGCGCACCACGAGGGCTTTGCACGAGCGCTGTGAGCTGCACCAGCAGCCGTCGTGCACAATCGCTGCGCCTTGCACGAGCACCGGGCCTTGCACCACTGCCAGGCCTTGCACCAGCACCAGGCCTTGCACCAGCATCACGTCTTGCCTTGCAGCAGTATCGTGCCTGGCCTTGCACCAGCACCAGGCTTTGCACCAGTATCGTGCCTTCCCTTGCACCAGCGTCGTGCACCGCAGCCCCCCCCCTCCGCCCCCCCCTCCGCCCCCCCCTCAGCACGCGGCCGTTAAAAACGTCAGTGTTTATTTACTCCTTATTAACAGCTCTGCAGTTCCGCTCCTCACAGTCCATGTGCAATTCTCCAGCGATTTGGGGGGGGGGGGGAGGGGGCGGTCATGGGGGGGAGGGGGCTCTTGGCACTTCAGAGCACGGGGGGGGGTGAGGTGGGGGGGTCATGGGAAGCGCTAAGCCTGGGGGGGGATCCATGCTGCCTAGCGCTCCCCTGTTCTGTACAGCTGTTGGGTCAAAAAGAGGAGAAAAAGGTCCGCAAAGGGGAGGGGGGGGGGGGGGGGGCAGAGCTCTAGGGGGGGGGGCACAGTGGGGCTCAGATCGGTGCAATTCATCATATGGGGGGGGTTGGGGGGAGAGGTGTCCATGGGGGGGCACAGGGAGTTTTTCTGGGGAGGGGGGGGGGGTCCCTGTCGCCCCCCCCCCGCCCCAGGGTGGGGGTGAGGAGATGGGAGTGTTTGGCACAGAGGAGGGGAGGGGGTTTCTGGGGGGGGGGGGAGGGGTAAGGCACTTGACCAAACGTCAGGAGACCTGGGGGAGGGCAGGGGATGGGGGGGAAGGGGGGGGAGGCAGAAACCTGGGTTCAACCTCAGCCCACCCCATAGGGCACTGTGCCTCAGTTTCCCCATTTGGGGTTCAACACCCTAATGAGGGGGGGTCCCTCCTTCCCCCCCCCTCCCCCCTACATCCCTGATAGGACCCCACTGTGACCCCCCAATAACTGAGCTCCCCCCCCTCCCGTCTCCCATTTAAGGGGGGGGGAAGAGGAACACAACCCCATTACTGCCACCATGGGGGAGGGGGGATTGGGAACAATGGGGGCACACGGGGGGGGGTGACGACACTGGGGGGGGGGGGGCAGTGGGAGAGATATTGGGATGGGGGATATTGGGGGGGGGGGGGGGGGGAGGATTTACACACACATATGCGGTCAATGGGAGAGACTCTGACCCCGGGGGGATGGGGAGGAAACAGGGGGTCCTGGGGGGGACGGGGGGACACATGCAGGCATCCACAGTGATGCCAGGAGCAGGGGGGGGGGGCAATGTTCATCCCTCTTGGGGGGGGGGGGGGAAGAACACACAGGGGGGACACATGCGGAAATGGGGGTGGGGGGAGCCAGAGATGTGTGACCCCATTTGTGGGGGAGGGGGGGGGAGCAGGACCCCACCTCCCCCCCCTTTCCAGCAGCATCCAGACCCCCCCCCCATAGTCCTGGGGGTACAGCCCCCCCCTCCCACCCCTACACCCCAAAACCAGTGTGTATGTGAGGGGGGTATCTGCCCCCGGGGGGGGCAAATTGGGGGTGGCCCCAACACAGGAAAAGGACCCTATATCAGGGGGGGAGGGGGGGCACTATAGGTCCCCCCTAACACCGGGGGGGAGTCCCCAACACTGGGAAGCCCTATACCAGCATGGGGGGCCCCAATGGGGCTGGGGAGGTCCACTGCCCCTATGGGGACCAACATGGGGAGGGGTCTCCAAATCGGGGGGCTCCACATCAATGGGGGGGCAACCCCCAATCGGGTTTGGGGTCCTCTGCACCCCTATGGGTCTCAACACTGGCGGGGGGGGAGTCCTTACACCCAGGAGGGTTCCAATATGGGGGGGAGGGGGTCCTAAAGGGGGGAGGGGGAGCAGCCCCCACTTGGGTTTGTTGTCCCCACTCTGATTTGGGGTCCTCTGCACCCCTGTGGGTCCCAACACTGGGGGTAACGGAGGGGGGGGGTCCCTATATACCCAGGAGGGTCCCAATATGGAAGGCAGCCCCTACTCAGGTTTGGAGTCCCCAGTCAAGTTTGGGGTCCTCTGCACCCCTATGGGTCCCAAGATTGGGGGTGGAGGTGGGGGGGGGAGTCCCAACACCCAGGAGGGTCCCAATATGGAAGGCAGCCCCTACTCAGGTTTGGGGTCCCCACATGGGTTTGGGGTCCCACCTCAAGTTTGGGGCTCCCATTCAGGTTTGGGGTCCCCCCTCAAGTCTGGGCTCCTCTGCGCCCCTACAGGTCCCAACACTGGGGGTTGGGGAGGGGGGGATTGGGGGGTTCCCCAACACAGGGATCCCCCTTACCCCAACCAGGTTGATTTTTAGGGCTGGGATCCATCACTGCAACCCCTCCCCCTGCGCCCCCCCTTCCGTTTCATGGGTTCCGGGTTCGAAGGGGGGTTCCCCACCCCCCCCCATCAGGTCGGCCTCCATTTTGGAGGGGTCTCCCATAAAGGGGGGGAAGGGGGGGCCGTCGTTGTCGACCGTCAGCAGTTTCAGTTTGGGCATCCAGCTCTTGCGGACCACGCGGCGGGCGTTGGTGCACATGTCGGCTGCTATGGCGTTCATCTCGCTCTCCTTGAAGTTGGGGGCAAAGTTCTGGCAGTAAACTGGGGGGGGGGAGAGTAGAGGGGGGGGTCACGAGGTGAGGAGGGGCGTGAGAAATAAAGGGGGGGGTCACAAGGAGGGAGGGAGGGATGGGGTAATGGGGGGGCGTCATAAGGAGGGAGGGGGGGTGGGGAAAGAGAGGGGGGGTCACAAGGAGGGAGGGGGGGTGGGGAAAGAGAGGGGGGGGTCACAAGGAGGGAGGGGGGTGGGAAAAGGGGGGGTGTCACAAGGGGGAAGGGGGGTGGGAAAAGAGAGGGGAGGTCACAAGGAGGGGGAGGGTGGGAAAAGAGAGGGGGCTCACAAGGAGGGAGGATTGGATGAGAAAATGGTGGGGGGGGGTTACAAGGAAGAAGGGTGGAATATGATTGGGAAATGGAGGGGGCACAAAGAGGGAGGGGGGAAATGGGAAAATAAAAAGGAGTTGGGGGGGGTCGGGGAAAGGAGGGGGGAGATGGGGTGGGAGGAGATGGGAAAATAGATGGGGGTCACGAGGAGGGGGGGGGGAAATCCATGCTGTGCACTTCTGGGGTCTTCTCAAGTCTCAGTTCTTACCCACACTCACCTCTTTTTGGGGTAGATGGGGTAGGGAGGGTGTGGGGGGGGGGGGCAGATTTTGGGGGGGGCATGTTGGGTTGGATGGGGTAGATGGAAAGAGAGGGAGAGCAGATGGGGTGAGGAAAGGGCAGATGGGGTTGGGGGGGGCAGATTGGGGGGGGGGTCAGATGTGGGGGGGGCAGATTTGAGGAGGCAGGTTGGGGTGGATGGGGTAGATGGAGTGGGGGGGGCAGATGGGGGGTATTTTTTGGGGGATGCAGGTTGGGGTGGATGGGGGTAGATGGGGTGTGAGGAGCAGATGAGGGAGCAGGTGGGGTAAGGGGGGGGAGATGGGGTGTTGGGGGGGTGCAGATTGGAGGGGGAATGGAATTGGGGGGGGTAGATGAGGTGTGGTGGGGTGGGGAGGGCAGATGAGGAAGGGACAGATGGGGGGGACAGACAGGAGGGGGTGGGGGGCAGATGCGGGAGGTAGATGAGGTGAGGGGGGTAGATTGGGGGGGGGGAATGGAGTGGGGCAGATGAGGTGGGGGTGGGGTCGATGTCCCCCCTCCAACTGTCCCCCTTTTTCTCCCCACCTCCACCCCCCCGTCCCATTCTGACCCACATCCCCCCATCCTATTCTCACCCCCACCCCCCCATCCCCATCCCACATCTCTGTCCCCACATCACATCCTAACGCAGCCCCCACCCCCTCCCACTTCCACATCCTCCCTCCCAGTCCCACATCCCCACCCCATAACACCCTCCCACCCCCACACCCTCCTCCAACCCCCCCACCCCCCTTCCACCCCCATACCCCACACCCCCACACACTCCCTCCTCCCAACCCTACACCCCATAACCTCTTCCACACCCCCCTCACCCCCCTTCCACCCCCATACCCCACACCCCACAGCCCCACACACTCCCTCCTCCCAACCCCACACCCCATAAGCCCTTCCCAGCCCCCCCCCCAACCCCCCCGTACCGATGACCAATTCCAGTTTCTCGGCCGGATCCCCCTCGTCGTACAGTTTGGGGTGGCAGCGGTTCCCAATTTGGTTGATGAGCTCTGCAGGCAGTGAGGCCAAATCCTGGCGGACCCGAAGGCGGCTGCGAGACTCCGGGGGGGGCTGATCGGGGAGGGCCTCCACCTTATCAGTGCCTATGGGGGGCAGGGGGGGCGGGGGGGGGGGGACATAGGGGGAGATGGGGAGGGACAGGAGGGGATGGGAGGGGGACAGAAGGGGTCAGGGGGGAAATGGGGGGGACAGAGAGGAGGGATGGGGAGTGGGGAACAGGAAGGGATGGGAGGGGATGGTGGGGGGGGACGTGGGGGGAGGATGGAGGGGATGGGGGGGACAGAAAGGGATGTAGGGAGGAGATTGGGAGGGATGGGGAGTAGGACGAAGGGGATGGGGGGGATGGGGAGGACAGGAGGGAGGCATGGGGGGAGGGGTGCGGGGGGGATGGGGGTCCCGTGATAGGGGCATGGAACAGAAGAGGGGGGGACAGAAGATGTGTTAGAATGGGGAACGTGAAGGACAGACAGCGATGGTCACAGCCCCATATTCACACCATGGGGGAGGGGCTTCGCCAGGCCACGCCCACATGGAGGAGGGGCTTTGTCAGGCCACGCCCACAAAGCCACACCCAGATGAAACCCCACTGCCCCCCCCCCAAAGACCCCAATTGCCCACAGCCCCACTATGACCCCGCTGCCCCCCATTGACCACGCCCACTGGGCGGAGCCTCACAGTGACCACGCCCAGTGGACACACCCCACCAATCACACGCGGTGGGCGTGGCCTTCACTTGACCCGCCCCCAACTGCCAACAGTCCCATGGCTGACACGCAGAGGGCGGAGCTTTACCCAGGTCCCACCCCATGGGCGTGGCTAATTACAGCCAATTGGAACAACCCTAGATGACACTTAGTGGGCGGGGCTTGGGGGTTAGCCCCACCCAGTGGGCGGAGCTTTGGAAGTTCGGCTCCACCCAGTGGGCGTGGCCGCACACATCCATTGGGTGCTCCACACACAGTGGGCGGGGCTTCCGGGTTGGCCCCACACCAGCCAATGGGCTCCATTGATGACATTCAGTGGGTGGAGCTTCCTGCTTTTAGCCCCACCCAGTGGGCATGGCCACCCACAGCCAATAGGGCCCCCATGAGGACATCCAGTGGGTGAAGCTTCAGGTTGGCCCCTCCCAATGGGCGTGGCCACGCAGCCAACAGACCCCCCTTCAACACCACCAAGTGGGCGGAGCTTTAGATAGACCCCACCCAATGGGTAGAGCTTCTGGGTTGGCTCCACCCAGCCAATGGCCTCAGTGACAACACCCAGTGGGTGGGGCTTGTTTTAGCCCCACCCAGCGGACGTGGCCACCTACAGCCAATGGGATCTCTCTGATGACGCTCAGTGGGTGGGGCTTTGGTTTGGCCCCTCCCAATGGGCGTGGTCACACAGCCAACGGACCCGTCCCAGACACAAAGTGGGCGGTGCTTTATCTTGACCCCACCCAAAGGGCGTGGATCCCGTAACCACGCCCCCAGGTGGGCGGGGCCTCACCTGCCTGCCCCACGTTCATCATGCTGTACATGGCGTACATATTGCAGATCTGGCGGTACTGCTCATCCGAGCCTTCCTCCCCTCCGTCCTCCTCCTCATCCTCCTCGTTGTGGAAGGATCCGGGGCTGTCGCTGGTGTAGGCGCTGGAGGTTCCACCAGGGCTGGTTTGGTCTGCAGTGCTGGCTGCCATCCCTGCTCCCTGCTGCTGCTGCTGCTGCTGCTGCTGCCTCCCGCTTTTCGGGGTGGAGAACTTGGCCATCTTCCTGCTGCCGTTCCCCCCGTCCTTGGAGCCGCCGTCCCACAGCCGTTTGACCACAATGGTGCACTGCACCCCGTCGGGTTCTCCCTGCTCCGTTTTCACCCTCGATACCAACGGCAGAGCGGCGGCCGCCCCGCCGGAGGACCACGAGGAGGTCTGAGCTACGGGGCTCTGCGGCTCTGAGGACGGTGCTTCCTCCCCGTGCAACCCCTGCGAGTCGCAGCTGGGTGAGCTGACCTTCAGGAAGAACTCGGTCCCCTTCTCCATGATCTCCTGGATCTGCAGGAAGCCCGCGGTGTACATCAGCAGGAACTGATCGCCCACGTTCATGCTGAGCCTCCCGGTGTAACAGAAGCTGAGGATCTGCTGGAAGGATTGGGGCTGAACGGCGGCAGGCAGTTCCACCACCGAGCTTTTGCTGCTGTTGAAAAGGTCCCGGAAATAGGAGCTGCTGGCAGCCAAAACGGCACGGTGGGCTTTGAAGGCGTGACCCTTCACCACCACCGAGACGTCGCAGTACAAGCCCTGCAGCCGCTGCTCGTTGAGGCACTCCAGGATGCTGTTGCCGAAGTTGGGGATCTCCATCTGCAACGTCTGAGCCATGGCGGGGGGCGAGGGGGGGCCTGAGGAGGGTGGGGAGATGTTAGGAGGGGGGTTGGGGGGTGGCGGGGGGGGTTGGGGGTGTGGATGTGGGGCACAGAGAGAGGGAATGTGAGGAGTAGAGGGGGTAATGGGGACAGAGATACGGGGGGTGGGGTAGGAAAGGACACATTGGAGATGCAGATATGGGGTATGGAAATGGGGACAGAGCCAGAGATATGGGGGGAGGAGAGGGGACACTGGGGGCACAGATAAAGGATATATAGAAAGGGACAGAGCCAGAGATATGGAGGGAGCAGAGGGGACACTGGGGGCACAGATAAAGGATACAGAAACAGGGACAGACCCAAATACATGGGAGTAAATAGGGAGGATAATGGGGATGCGAATATGGGGTGTAGGGATGGGGACAGACCCAAAGATATGGGGGGAACAGAGGGGATAATGGGGAGGCAGATATGGGGTTTAGAAATGGGGATAGACCCAGAAATACGGAGACAGAAAAAGGAACATTGGGGGCACAGATATAGGACATAGACAAGGGGACAAACCCAGAGATATGGGGGGAGGAGAGAGGACAACGGGGACACAGATATGGGGTGAAGTGGTGGAGACAAAGCCAGAAGTATGGGGGGGGGGGTGGGGGAAGGAGACATTAGGGATGCACACACACGGGGTGTGGGGGTAGGGAAAGACCCAGGGATATGGGGTGAATAGAGAGGGACACTGGGGGCACAGATATAGAATATGGGAAGAGGGACAGACCCAGACATGTGGAGGGAGAAGAGGGGACACAGATACAGGATGCGGGGATGGGGACATGGAATTGGGGGGGGACCCCACGGTGGGGGAGGGGATCAGAAGAGTCCCCACTTTTGAGGCAGCCGTATGGGGCGGGGGGAACCCAATTATGCGAAACCCACCCTAAAAGGGAGACCCTTTGGGGGCATCCCCTGTTGTGGGGGGGGGGAGGAGGGGGACCTCATGACGAGGGGGGCCCATAATGGGGGGGAGGGGGCCCCGAATCCGTACGGGAGGGGCAATAAGGGGAGGAGGGGGAGGGAAAAGGGGGGGGGCGAGACCCGCGGTGTGGGAGGGCGGGGGGGCTGGGGGGAGGGCAGGGCCTACGGGGGGGGGGGGGGTAAAGGCCTCGGGGGGGCGGCTAGGCCTCAGGGGGGGGACCAGGCCCGAGGTTGTGGGGGAGGGCACAGCCGGCCCTGGGGAGGGGGTTTGGGGGGGCTCAGCCCCTCCCTTACCGGTGCCCCCCGCGGTCACAGCGCCGCTCCCGCAGCCGCCGCCGCCCGTCCCCGTCCCCGCGGCGCTCAGCGGCCATTCATTGTGCGCCAGGCGAGGCTAATCGAGCGCCGAGCGGCACCGGCGGTGCGCGACACGCATGCGCGGCAGGCAGCGCGAGCCGAGCGACGAGTAAACCGAGCGCCGCCTCCCAGACACCAACTCGAGGCGGGAGGTTTTGAGGGAAGAAGGGGAGGGCGCGGGGTTTTTTGTTCCTCGCCGGCCGCCGTCTGCGTTCGCCCCACGTGACTTCCGCCAAGATGGCGGCGCCCGCGTGAGGGGGTTTCGGCGCGGAGGATGCGCTGCGCGGTGCGGGCGGGTGAGGCGGAGTGGGCGGGGCCTGAATGGGGCGTGGCCGCTGGGGGGTGGGGCTGCAGGCGCACCACGTGTTGCACCCCCTCAAAAAAAAAAAAATCGGTTTAACCCCCCCCCGGTGTAGTTTTCCCCTTCAGATCGCTGTGTAGGGCCTTCTCGGCGCGCCCCCCCGCCATGGATGGAGGATCTCCCAATGGCTCCGCGACCCCCGGACCCCCCCCGGCTGCGGAGACCCCCCCGGCAGTAGCTGAGGACCCCCCCGGGCCCGGGGAGGTGCTGATCACGGAGGGCCGCGCCACCGTGGCCTTCCCGAGCGGCAACGAAGTGTTTTATAACCCCGTGCAGGAGTTCAACCGCGACCTCACGTGAGGGGGGGGGGACCTGGGGGGTTATGTGGTGTCCTGTGGGCTCCTGGGGGGTCCTATGGGGGTGATGGGTGGTCCTGGGGGTGTCCTGGGGGGTCATATAGTGTCCTATGGGGGATATGGGGGGTCTTGGGGGGGGACTTGGGGGGTTATATGGCGTTCTATGGGGGATAATGGGGGGTCCTGGGAGGTTATATGGTGTCCTATGGGCTCCTGGGGGGTCCTATGGGGGGACTTGGGGGGTTATATGGTGTCCTATTGGCTCCTGGGGGGCTCAATGGGGGATATGGAGGGTCCTGGGGTGGTCTTGGGGAGTTATATGGTGTCCTATGGGCTCCTGAGGGGTCCTATGGGGGATATGGGGGGTCCTGGGGGGGTCCTGGGGGGTTATATGGTGTCCTGTGGGTTCTGTAGGGTTACGCAGGGAAGAGGGGGGGTCCTGGGGGGGTCCCGTGGGGTTACATGATGTCCTATGGGCTCTTGGGGGGGTCCTATAGGGGATATGGGGGGTCCTGGGGGGGTCCTAGGGGATTATATGGTGTCCTATGGGCTCTTGGGGGGGTCGCTTAGGGATTACAGGTGGTCCCATGGGGTTTATAGGGGTTGTAAGGGGGTCCTGTGGGGTCCCATGGGTGGCTCTGAAGGGTCGCAGGGCTCTTTGGGGTTACCTTGGGGGGGGGGGGTGTCCTGGGGGTGTCCCAGACCCGCCCCCCCCTGTAACCCCCATCCCCCCCCCACAGCTGTGCTGTTCTGACAGAATTCGCCCGCATGCAGCTGCAGCCCAAAGGCATTCATGGTACTGGGGGTGGTGGGGGGGTCCATACCCCATTTGTTGGGGGGGGGGGGGGGCAATTTGTGGGGTATAACCCAACCCCCCCCCCCTCAATGTTGTGCAGTGCTTCTACCCGGGGAGGACCCCCCCCCTTCAGGAGACACTGCGGTGCGACTGGCGGTGCCGGGGCAGCGCTGTGAGGTGAGCTGGGGGGGGGGGGGGCACCCCAAAAATCACAGCTGGGACCCCCCCACCTCACCCTTATTGCCACACACCCATATGTGTGTCCCCCCCCACTCTCACAATATCAATATTGTGCTCCTATTGTATGGGGGGAGGGGTCCAATCATTGGGTCTGTGACCCCCAAAAGCCCCCCATTGCTTTCCCCATTGATCTGTGCCCCCCCCCACAAAGCCCCCCATTGTTTTCCCCATTGATTTGTGCTCCCTCTCCCCCCCAGTTGATTTCCCCATTGATTTTTGCAACCCCCCATTGCTTTCCCCATTGATCTGTGCCCCCCCACAAAGCCCCCCATTTTCCCCATTGATTTGTGCCCCCCCCCCTCCATTGCTTCCCCCATTGATTTGTGCCCCCCCCCATTGCTTTCCCCATTGATTTGTGCATCTCCCCCCCATTGCTTCCCCCATTGATCTGTGCCCCCACTCAATGCCCCCCATTGGTTTCCCTATGGATTTGTGCCCCCCCCCTCATTGATTTCCCCATTGATTTGCGCACCCCCCCCCCGATTGAGTTCCCCATTGATCCGTGCCCCCCCCCTCAATACCCCCCATTGGTTTCCCCATCAATTTGTGCCCCCCTCTCCCCCCACTGTGTCTCCCACCCCCCACCTCCCCCCCATATTACAACCCCTAGGAAACAGACCAGCGTGGCTCCGTGTCTCACTGCCCCCCCTCACTTTCTGTGCCCCCCCCCCCCCGCTTTCTGTGCCCCCCCCCTTAGGGTGGGCTCCGTGTCCTGGAAGCTCTGGCTGCCTCAGGGCTGCGCTCGCTGCGTTTTGCGCTGGAGGTTCCGGGCTTGGATTCGGTGGTGGCCAACGATTGCAGCCCCCGCGCCATTGAGATCCTGCAGCGCAGCGTGGGCCGCAACGGGGCGGGGGGGGCCGTGGAGCCGAACCAGGAGGACGCCAGGTGAGACCCCCCCCCCCCCCCAAAAAGAGACAGCCCATAATAACCCCCATCCCCGAAAGGACAGCCGGTAATAACGCACCCCACCCACAAAAAACATCCCATGGTAGTGCACCCCCAAAGGGACAACCCATAATAACCCCCCCCCCCCCCAGAGGAACAGCCCATAATAGCCCTCCCCCCCACCACCCAAAAGACATCCCATAATACTGCACCCCAAAAAGGACATCCCATAGTAATACACCCCCAAAGAGACAGCCCATAATAATCCCCCCCCCTCCTCCCAACAGACATCCCATAATACCTCCCCCCAAGGGAATAGCCTATAACAATACGCCCCCAAAGAACATCCCATAATAAGCCCCCCCCAGTGAGGCATCCCATAATAATACTCCCCCCCTCCCATAATTCATCCCCCCCCCATTTCAAACCCCCCACCATAATGCTTCCCTATTGGGGTCCCTATGGCTCTGTGCCCCCCCCCCCCCCCCTTCCCAATTAAGGGGTCCCACCTCCCTGTGCCCCCCCCCCCATTTTAAATCCCCCCCCATAATTCCCCCCCCAGTGGGGTCTCTATGGCTCTGTGCCCCCCCCATCGGGATCCAAATCCCACTGTTCCCCCCCCCATTTTGAAACACCCCCCCCCCCCCAAATATTCTCCTATGGGTCCCCCTATGGCTCTGTGCCCCCCCCATTATGGGGTCCCAATCCCACTGTGCCCCCCCCCCCCACAGCACCCCCATTGAGGTCCCTATGGCTCCGTGCCCCCCCCATCAAGGGGTCCCACCTCCCTGTGCCCCCCCCTATTTTAAATCCCCCTCCATAATCCCCCCTCAATGGGGTCTCTGACTCTGCCCCCCCCATAGGGGACCCAATCCCACTGTGCCCCCCCCCCAAATACCCCCCCAATGGGGTCCCTATGTCTCCGTGCCCCCCCATCAAGGGGTCCCACCTCCCTGTGCCCCCCCCCCCAATTTTAAATCCCCCCCCCATAATACCCCCCAATGGGGTCTCTGTTTCTGTGCCCCCCCCATTATGGGGTCCCAATCCCACTGTGCACCCCCAAATATCCCCCCAATGGGGTCCCTATGTCCCCGTGCCCCCCCCCCCTCAAGGGGTCCCACCCTCCCTGTGCCCCCCCCATTTTAAATCCCCCCCATAATCCCCCCCCCAATGGGGTCTCTGACTCTGCCCCCCCCATAGGGGACCCAATCCCACTGTGCCCCCCCCCCAAATACCCCCCCAATGGGGTCCCTATGTCTCCGTGCCCCCCCCATTATGGGGTCCCAATCCCACTGTGCCCCCCCCCCATTTTAACCCCCCCCCCCCAGCCTCCTGCTGTACCGCAGCGCCGCCCAGCGGTCGCTGTTTGACGCCATCGATTTGGATCCTTATGGGAGCCCGGCGCCGTTCCTGGATGCGGCCGTGCAGGCGCTGAGCGACGGGGGTGAGGGGGGGTTATTATGGGATGTTCCTTTGGGGGGGGGTCATGAGGGGGGGGTTAATAAGTGGGGGGGGGGCACAGGGAGGGTGGGACCCCATAGTGGGGGGGTACAGAGCCATAGGGACCCCATAGGGGGGTGTTATGGGGGGTGTTGTAATGGGGGGTTATTATGGGATGTTCCTTTGGGGGGGGTCATGAGGGGGGGGTTAATAAATGGGGGGGGGGCACAGGGAGGGTGGGACCCCATAGTGGGGGGGTACAGAGCCATAGGGACCCCATAGGGGGGCGTTATGGGGGGGTGTTGTAAAGGGGGCTTATTATGAGGTGTTGCTATGAGGGGGGGGTTAAAAATGGGGGGGGGGGAACAGTGAGGGTGGGACCCCATAATGGGGGGGGGGGCATAGAGCCATAGAAATCCAATGGTGGGGTATTATTGGGGGGGGGCACAGGGAGGGTGGGACCCCATAATGGGGGGGCACGGAGCCATAGGGATGCATAGGGAGGTATTATGGGGGGGGGGGTTAAAATGGGGGGGGTATTATGGGATGTTTCTTTTGGGGAAGTTATGGGGGGGGGCACGGGAAAGGTAGGACCCCAATATGGGGGGGGGACAGACCAGAGGGACCCCATAGGGGAGTGTTATGGGGGGGGGGGGTTATTTTTTGGGGAGGGGGTTATAATGGAGGAGTTATGGGGGGGGTATTAATATGGGATGGGGTTTTTTTTGGGGGGGGGGGTTGTATAATGGGTGGGGTTATGGTGTGGGGGGGGTAATGGGGGGGTGTTACGGTTGGGGGGGGGTTTAAAAGTCGGGGGGGGGGCACAGTGGGATTGTGAGCCCTATGTGGGGGGGGCATAGAGCTATAGGGACTCCAATAGGGGAGTGTTGTGGGGGGGTATTATGGGATGTTTCTCTGGGATTGGGGGGGTATTATAGGGAGGCGTTGTGCGGGTGGTTATTTTGGGGGGGGGGGGGGGTTATTATGGGATGTCCCCCCCCCTCCATAGGGCTGCTGTGTGTGACCTGCACTGACACAGCCGTGCTGGCGGGGAACAGCCCTGAGGCCTGCTATGGGAAATATGGGGCTGTGTCCATCAAGGGGGGGTTCTGCCACGAGATGGTGAGTTGGGGGGGGGGGGGGGGGCACAAAATTTGGGGGGGTGGGCACAGAATAGGGCACAGAATCCCATATATTTCCTAACCCCCCCCCAAAAGCGTTGTGCCAATGAATCCCATTGATTTATGCTATAGGCCTGGGGGAGGGGGGGAAATGGGGTGGGGGTGGGTTTGTGGGACCCCCCCCTCCCCATTTTGTGCTGTCTCCCCCCCCCAAGGAAACGAACCCCCCCCCCAGGACCTCCCCCCTCCCATTCCACCTGAACCCCCCCCCAAACCCACAGCAATGGGAGCCATTGGCAGATGCTGGGGCTGAATTGGGGATGGGTTTATGAGACCCCCCCTTCCCTTTTCGTGGCCCCCCCCCAAGTTCTGCCCCCCCCCATAGGAACAGGAGCCCCCAGGACCCCACCTGACCCCCCCACCCCCGACCCACAGCAATGAGAGCCATCGGCAGATGCTGGGGCTGAAGGAGTGGGTTTATGACACCCCCCCCTCCCATGTTGTGCCCCTCCCAAGTTGTTGGCCCCCCCCAAGTTGTGCCCCCCCCATAACAACAGGACCCCCCCAGGACCCCACCTGACCCCCCCACCCCCGACCCACAGCAGTGGGAGCCATTGGCAGATGCTGGGGCTGAATTGGAATTGGGGGTGGGTTTATGGGACCCCCCCCCCCCATGTCGTGCTCCCCCCATGTCGTGCCCCCCCCCCCATGTTATGCCCCCCCCCAAGTTGTGCCCCCCCATAGCAATAGAACCCCCCCATGTCCTCTGCAGGACCCCACCTGACCCCCTCACCCCCAACCCAAAGCGATGGGAGCCATCGGCAGATACTGGGGCTGAATTAGGGCTGGCTTTATGAGACCCCCCCCCCTCCCCAACACACACTTTGTGCCGCCCCCCCCCTCCCCAATTTGTGCCCCCCCCCAGGCTCTCCGCATCGTCCTGCACTGCATTCAGCTCCGTGCCAGCTGCCACCGCCGCTCCATCCTCCCCCTGCTGTCCATCAGCGCTGATTTCTACGTCCGCGTCTTCGTCCGCGTCTTCGTGGGGCAGCTGAAAGCCAAGGCAGCAGCCAGGTTGGGGAGGGAAGGGGTTTTATGGGGTGCTGACCCCCCCCGCCCCCCCGCCCCGTGCCCCATAGGTGTGCTATATGTGGGGTTTTTGTTGTGTTTCTCATCCCCCCCCCCCCCCCCCATAGCAAACAGGCGTTGGTGTTTCATTGCGTGGGATGTGGGACGCATCACCTGCAGCGGATGGGGAGAGCGACCCCGCATGGGGGGGGGTATGTGGGGCTGGGGGGGGGTCTTGTGGGGCTGGGGGGGGTGTTATGGGGCTGGGGGGGGAGTCTTGTGGGGCTGGGGGGGTATGTGGGGCTGGGGGGGGGGTCTTATGGGGCTGGGGGGCTTGTGGGGCTGGGGGGGCTTGTGGGGCTAAGGGGGGTATGTGGGGCTGGGGGGGGGTCTTGTGGGGCTAAGGAGGGTATGTGGGGCTGAGGTGGGTTTTATGGGGCTGAGAGGGTATGTGGGGCTGAGGGGGGATGTTATGGAGCTGAGAGAGTATGTGGGGCTGGGGGGGGGCTTGTGGGGCTGATGGGGGTCTTATGAGGCTGGGGGGGGTCTTATGGGGCTGGGGGGTATGTGGGGCTGGGGGGGGTCTTATGGGGCTGAGGGGTCACAAGGGGCAGAGCCAGTGCCACGTGGGGAGAGGTATGTGGGGCTGGGGACCTGGGGGAGTTCTATGGGGCTGGGGTCGTCATGTGGGACAGAGCCACCCCTCCAATGGGAAAGGGTCTTATGGGGCTGGGGGGGTTCTGTGGGGCTGGGGGGGTGTTCTATGGGGCTGAGAAGGTTCTGTGGGGGTTCTGTGGGGCTGAGGGTGGTGTGTGAGGTTGGGGGGGGGCTCAGGATGTTCCTATGGGGTCTGTGGTGCCGCTCACTCCTCTGCCCCCCGCTTTTAGGTTCAAATATGGGGTAGCCATGGGGCCTCCCGTGGGCCCCACGTGTGAGTTCTGCCAACAACGGCACCAGGTGGGGGTCCCACCCTCCTCATCTCCCCCCCCCCCACACACACACACTTCTCGGGTGCCCCCCACAACCCATCCATCCTCTCCCACCCCACAGATCGGCGGCCCCATATGGGCCGACCCGCTGCACGACGTCCCGTTTGTGGGGCGGCTGCTGGAGGCCTTGGAGAGGAGCCCAGGAAGGTTCCGGACTGAGGGGAGGATGATGGGGGTCCTGAGTGTGATCACAGAGGTGGGGGGGGGAAATAGGGGGGGATAGGGGCAGTGGGGTTAATGGGATGAATGGGGGGAATGGGGACGTTGGGGTTAATTGGGTTAATGGGGGAAATGGGGACGTTGGGGTTAATGGGGGGCAGTGGGAGTAATGGGGGGCAATGGGGATATGGGGGTAATGGGGTTAATGGGGGGCAGTGGGAGTAATGGGGGGCAATGGGGACATGGGGGGGAGCAATGGGGACATGGGGGTAACAGGGTTAATGGGGGCAGTGGGGGGCAATGGGGATTTGGGTGGGGGACAATAGGGGGTAATGGGGGCATTGGGGTCAGTGGGGACAGTGGGGGTGATGGGGGCAATAGGGGCAAGGGGGGGAATAGGGGATATGGGGACATTGGGGGCAAAGGGGGGAATGGGGTTTTGGGTGGGGGGCAATGGGGTAAATGGAGACAATGGGGACATTGGGGTCAGTGGTAACACTGGGGACATTGGGGGCAATGGGGTGCAGTGGGGACGTGGGGCTAATGGGGATATTGGGGTCAGTGGGGACGGGGGTGTGGGTGGGGGGCCCCACTCTCTGCTCACCCCAAACTTTTATGGGTCCAGGAGCTCCCCGACGTCCCCCTTTATTACACGTTGGATGGGCTCAGCAGCACCCTGCGCTGCAACACGCCGTCCCTGCTGCAGCTCAGGTGGGGCCGCGACCCCCCATAGGAGAGAGGACCCCAAATAACCCCTCCATTGCCATGGGGGACCCCATAAACCCCCCATAGGAGAGAGGACCCTAAATAACCCCCCCATTGCGATGGGAGACCCCAAAAATGGCCCAGTATAATTGGGTGACCCCAGTGCCCCCCCAACCACCCCCACCATGAAGGACCCCCAAACCCCTCCCAGGGCAATGGGCGACCCCAAAGCCCCCCCCCTTCCCAATGGGGGACCCCAAAATACCCCAGTCCCCTTCATCCCCTCTTGTGCCTCACAGTGGCCCATTTTGGGGGTGTCTGCAACCCTTTATGGGGCCCACATCCCCCTATGGGGTCCCCATCCCCCTATAGGGTCCCCATCCCTCTTATGGGACCCACACAACCCCTATAGGGCCCATGCCTCCCCTATGGGGCCAACATCCCCCCTATGGGTCCCACACCCCCCTTATGGGGCTCACATCCCCCCCATGGGGTCCATGTCACTTTTTGGGGTCGCTCCCCCCCCATAGGTCCGCCCTGCTGCATTCGGGGCACCGCGTCTCCCTGTCCCACGCCTGTAGGAACGCCGTGAAGACGGACGCCCCCCCATCGGTGCTATGGGACATCATGCGCTGCTGGGTAAGGCGGGGGTGGGGACAAAAAACCCCATAAACCCCCCCATAACCCCCCATCCGACCCCATTACCCCCCTCTTAAAGGTACAGCAGCACCCCGTAAAACCCGAACGCCTCACAGACGGCAGTGCGGCCGCACGGATCCTGGCCACAGAACCCACGTATGGCCCCACATCTATGGGGTGTGGGGGGGTCCTGGTGCCCCCCCACACCCTAAAATGACCCCCCAAATCCCATAGGGTGAAGGCATCTTTTGAGGTCCGCCCCGACGCCAACCCCAATTCCAGGAGGCGCGGCCTGAAGCGCTTCCCCGAAAACCCCGAAGCGTTTTGGGGTCCCAAAGCACGGGCCAAAGTGGGGTGAGGGGGGGGGATTGGGGAGGGGGCTGAGATGGGGGGGGCGGGGGCAAGGGAGGGGGAAGATGGGGGGGAAGATGGGGGGGGCAAAGGAAGGGGGAAGATGGGGGGGGCAAGGGAGGGGGAAGATGGGGGGGGGGGTCCATTAGGGTGGGGATGAGATGGTGGGGCTGGGGTCTGCTATTGGGGGGGGCGTGATAATGGGGAGGGTGACGGGGGGGGGGTTATGGAGCCCTGTAGGGCCATATTGATGGAGAAGGGAGGGAGGCGCTGCTCTGACCCCATGCCCCCCCCCCCCCCCCCCAGCGGTGGGATTTCCCCCTCCCTGCAGGAAAAGCGGCAGCGGCTGCAGAACAAAAGGAAGCAGCAAAAAGAGGGGGGGGATCTGAAACAGTTCAAATGCAAACGCTTCAAAGAGGTAAATATGGGGTGGGGGGGGGGCACCATGATGGGGGGGGAGGTCGTTTAACCCCCCCCCTCCACTGACCATTCTGCCCCCCCCCATTATAGGGCTGCTGCCCATTGGGGTCTCAGTGCCGTTATTCTCACGACGAGGAGGAGCCCCCCCAGCCCTGCCCCCCCTCCAATTAAATGAAGTTGAAGCTTTGAGGTTTCATTGTGGTTTATTTTGGGGGGGGTCACAGAAATGAACCCCCCCCCCCCCCCTCCAATAAGCAGAACTCAGCGTTGCACCGTGGCCAAAAAGGTGCGGATCTGCATTGGGCGCAGCATCACCCGGCGGGGGTCCAACGGTGGGGGGCGGCGGCGGCGGCGGGGGGGTCCTGGGGGGGGAACAAAAGGGTTAAAGGGGAGATTGAGGACCCCCAACCCCCCCCCTGAGCCCCCCCACCCCCCCTTCATACCTGTGGATGGGTTCCAACGCAGTCGGGAAATGGAATCCAGGGGGGCATCGGCCCCCAAATTCAGCTCCTGCAGCTCAGTGATGGAGAAGGGGGAGAAAAGGTTCTGGGGGGGGAAAGTGGGGGGGGGGCGGTTAGGGGGCAGCCCCATAAGTTGGCCCGGAGGGGGGGGTCAGAGCTGGGACCCGTAAGTGGGGGCTTCGGTCCCACAGAGTGGGGAGGGGGGGGGTCAGCTCCATCCTGAGACCCCCAAGCCACGCAGTTCTGCTGCATGGGGGTCTCAGCCCCACAGTGGGGTCTCATGGGGGCGTCTGTGCCCCATAGTGGGGTCTCAGTGGGGGGTCTCAGCCCCACAGCGGGGTCTCATGGGGGCATCTGTGCCCCATAGTAGGGTCTCACCGATGGGTCCCTGCCCCACAGTGGGCAGGGTCTCTGCCCCATAGTGGGGTCGTAGTGGGGGGGTCTCTGCCCCATAGTGGGGTCTCGCTGGGGGGGTCTCCGCCCCACAGGGGTCTCACCAGCAGGTCGATGCTGACGGGCTGGGATCCGTTCCTGCTCTCCCCGCTCTCAAACTGATGCTCCAGGCGCAGCAGCAGCTCCGTTTCCCCGTCGCCGCTCGCTGACAGTGTCAGCAGGTGGACGCTGGGGGGCAGCACTGAGCGCAGCGCCGAGAACTGGGGGAGGAACGGAGACGCTCAGAGGCGGGGGGGGGAGGGGGGCATAGCGGGGACCCCCCCAATATCCCCCCCCAATAGATTGGGGGGACCCCAGGAGGGGTCACACTCCGTATGTTGGGGGTCACAGAGGGACCCCAGGAGGGGGAAAGCAGGGAGAATGGGGGCATAACGGGGACCCCTCCCATTACCCCCCATAGGTTGGGAGTCATGGGGGGGGGGGGAGGGGGGCACAGTGGGGACCCCCCCCATCACCCCCCATAGGTTGGGGGGACCCCAAGGGGGGGTGAACAATGGGGACCCCCCATAAGTTGGGGGTCATGGGGAGGAGGGTACAATGAGGACCCCAAGAGGGGGGGTGGGGGGGCACAATGGGGAGCCCCCCCATCATCCCCCCATAGGTTGAGGGGACCTCAGGAGGGGGGCACAATGGGGACCCCCCCAATACCCCCAATAGGCTGGGGGGTCACAGAGGGGGGACAAAAAGAGGACCCCCCATCACTACCCCATAGGTTGGGGGTCACGGAGAGGTGGGGGGGGGGGGGCACAACGGGGACCCCTCCATAGGCTGGGGGTCACGGGGGGGGGTCTCCATCCCACCTCCCGCACGTGGGGGGTCCCGGAAGCCGACAGGATCACGTGGGGCTCCGCCGCCATTTCCTGCGCCATCAGTCGATGCCCGTCGGCGGCCACTTGGGGGCGCTCCAACAGAACGCGGTGCGTCCCGCGCACCAGCGCCCCCTGGCGGCCCTCCAGCAGCGCTTCTCCGACGCCGCGGTTGTCGTCGTAGAGCAGCCGCCGGTGAACCTTTAATTGGGGGGGGGGGGGGCGGTTATGGGGTGAAGCCCCCAACCGTACCCCACATCGCCGCCCCACACAACGCACCATCAGCTCCACCGAGCCGTCGGTGATGCTGGAGCCGCCCTGAGAGCGATCGGTCAGCACCGTCAGCTGCACTTTGTCGTCCTATGGGGATGAATGGGGCCATCAGCGCCGCCCCACGGCAGCCCGACCCCAAAGCCCCCCCTCGTGGACCCCCATTCCCCCCTGTTTACTCCCATTTCCCCCTCTTGAAACTCCATTCACTCTCTGGACCCCATTTCCCCCCCAGGAACCCCCATTCCTCCCTTTGGAATCCCCATTTCCCCTTCTCGATCCCCATTTCCCACTCTGGAGCCCACATCCCCCCCTCTGGAACCCCCACTTCCCCCCCCTCTCCCCCCCAGGACCCCCATTTCCCCCTCAGCCCAACCCCACCCCCTAATTTGGCACCTTAATGAAGATCCGGGTGTTAACGGGGTAATAATTGCCAGCAACGGGTTCAGTTTGGGTCAGGTTCCACGTGGGGCGATAATTACGCCTGGGGGGGGGGGATAAAAAGGGGGTGAAAGGGGTGAATGGGGGTCCTGGGGGGGGGAGGAACAGGGATTCTAGGGGGGGAGCACTGGGGCTTTTTAGGGGGGGCAACGGGGATTCTATAGGGGATAATGGGGCTTTTTATGGGGGCAATGGGGCTTTCTGGGGGGACATGGGGGTTCTATAGGGGATAATGAGGCTTTTTGGGGGGGCAACGGGGGTTCTATAGGGGATGTTTTTTGGGGGGAGGCTACGGGGGTTCTATAGGGGATAATGGGGGTTTTTGGGGGGGGGTTTTTTGGGGGTCCCACCGTCGCTCCAGGATCTGCCTCCCATTGGAGTCGGTGTAGAAGCGGCCGCCGCTGCGCAGCGCGGTGTCGAAGCGGCTGATGACCTCCTTCCCCCATCCGTCCCTATAAGGATGGGGGGGGGTTGGGGTGGTCGTGAGGGGGATCCCGTGACCCCATAACCCCCCCCATCCCTTCCAACGACCCCCCCCCACACACACTCACTCCACAGGGATGGGGCCCACCGTCCATTCCAGCTCCACGAAGCGCCGCCCCGCGTGCAGCCGCACCGCCTGCCAGCACCACGGCGAGAAACGCTGCTGCAGCTCCTGCAGCTGGGGGGTCTGGGGGGGAAGACGGGGGGGTGGGCCATGGGGGGACACCTCCAACACACGGGGACACCCCCCAGGTAATGGGGCACCCCAAAGCCATGGGCACACCAACCCGTGGAGACACCCCCAGGTATGGGATGCCCCAGAATTGCTCGTGGGTTCGCCCCACAACCATTGGGATGTCCCACAGCCACAGGGGCACCCACAGGTATGGGGTACCCCAAACACCCCCCACGGAGACACCCCACAGCCATGGGGATACCTCCAAGCCATAAAAACACCCCCAAAGCCATGGGGACACCCCCAACCCATAGGAACACCCCCAGCCCATAGGAACACCCCCAACCCATGGGGACACCCCACAACCATGGGACACCCCAAACCCCACTATGGGGATGCTCCCAACCCATAGGAACATCTCCAACCCATGGTGACACCCCAAAGCCACGGGGATACCCCAAAGCCATAGGAACACCCCCATCCCATGGGGACACCCCCCACCCACCTTCACCACAGAGGTGCTGACTCGCCCCGACCCCACAACAGGAATGGGGTGGGAGCTGTTGGGACGGAAGATGTAGGCGCCCGACGCCTGTGAGCTGTCCTCGTTCCCAATGCTGGCGTTGTACCTATGGGGCCAGGAGGAGGAGGATGAGGATGGGGGAGGTGATGAAGGCCCCCCCCCCCGCGCCCCGTGTCGGTGCTCACCAATAGAAGCTCTGCGTGACGGGCAGCACGATGCCCTGCTCCAGGTTCTGGATCTCACTCATCAGCCCGGTAATGGGGTCAAAAAGGACGCGGAGGTACTGTGGGGTGGGATGGACAGAACCCAAATGTTGGCAGTGCTGCCTTGGGGTGGGGCTGGAGGGGTTGGGTTGAGCTGTTCCAGTTGAGTTGACCCAAACCCCATTGGGTTGAGCCACCAACCCCAGTTAGGTTGACCCAATCCCACTGAGTTCAGCCAATCCCAGTTAAGTTGACCCAAATCCCATTGGGTTGAGTCAAACCCCATTGGATTGAGCCACCAAACCCAGCTGATTTGGGTTGGGTTGACCCAACGCCACGGAGTTGACCCAAATCCCATTGGATTGAGCCAACCCCATTGGGTTGAGCCATCAATCCCAGTTGGGTTGACCTAATCCCATTGAGTTGACCCAAACCCAGTTGGGTTGACCCAAACCCCACTGAGTTGACCCAAATCCCATTGGATTGAGCCAATCCTAGTTGGGTTGACCCAACCCCATTGGGTTGAGCCATCAATGCCAGTTTGGTTGATCCAATCCCATTGAGTTGACCCAAACCCAGTTGGGTTGACCCAAACCCCATTGGGTTGACCCAAACCCCATTGAGTTGACCCAAACCCCATTGAGTTGAGCTCACTGCGCTGACCCAACCAACTCCACATGGGGGATTCCCACCTCATTCTCAATCTCGTAGGGCCGCTCTGGTTTCGGGGGGCTCGGGGGGGTCTCGGTGTCACTCAGCCGCGTCACCCCAAAGGCGCTGAACCCCACAGCGGGCGCCGACGCCTGGAAGAGGAGCTCCCGAGCCCCGCCGCCATCTTGGGGCCGCCGGAGCCGGCGGGTGGAAGGGGAGACGGGGACGAGCTGAAGGGTGGATCAATGGGGAGATGTGAGATATGGGGTGGGAAAGGGGGAGATGTGGGGTGGAGGGGTGGGGAGGAGGCTCACCACGCTGGGCACCGCTCGGCCATCGGGGTCTGTCACGACGTAGGACGTCCCATTGACCGGAAGGCGGATGGGCCAAAGGATGCGACGTGGGAGAGGGTTGTAAAGGATGACGGAGAACTGCGGGACAGACGGACGTGGGGATGGAGGGACAGACGGACAGGAAGATACAGAAACAGAAGGACAGGGGAACAGAAGGGTGGAGAGACAGAGGGACAGAGGAACAGAAGGACAGGGGAGCAGAAAGACAAGACAGAAAAATAGAGACAGAAAGAGAGAGAAAAATAGAGGAACACAAGGACAGAGTGACAGAAGGACAGAGGAACACGAGGACAGAAGGACAGAGGAACAGAAAGGTAGCGGAACACAAGGACGGAGGCACAGAATGGCAGAGGAACACAAGGACAGAGGAATACAAGGACAGAAGGACAGAAAAACAGAAAGACAGAGGAACAGAAGGACAAAGGGATGTGGGGACAGAGGCACAGAGGTACAGAAAAACAAACGGACAGAGGAACAAAAGGACAAACGGATGTGAGGAGAGAAAAACAGAAAGAGAGAGAGACAAAAGAACAGAGCGACAGACAGACGCAGGGACAGAGGGACAGACGGACGTCCCCCCCCTCCCCCCCCCCCGCCGCCCCCCCATCCTCACGCTCTCAGCCGCCTCAGTTATGGGGCAGACGCTGACGTTCAACGCCTCGCAGAAGACAAAGCTCTCCTTGCTGCCCCCCAGCACAGACAGCGCGTTGGCCACCAGGACCTGCGGGAGGAGGAGGGGGGAGGAGGAGGGGGGGGGTTGTGGGGGGGTCACAGACGGCCCCCCTTTCCCCCCCGCCCCCTCCCAAAGCGCCACCCTGTGCCCCCCGCATCCTGCCCCACACCTGGCACGCCGCCCAGCCCCCCGCCAGCTGCCTGGCGTAGTCGTTGGCCACGTGCTGCCGCTCCGTCCCGCTGACGGCGTCGTGGTGCTGCATCACGGCCACGGCTGCCCCTATTGGGGGGGGGGGGGGGCACCACGGTGGGGTTGGGATTTGGGGTTGGGGGCACAATGGTGGGGTTGGGGGGCAAAACAGTGGGGTTGGGGTTGGAGGCACCACGGTGGGGTTGGGATTTGGGATTGGGGGCACAACAGTGGCACTGGAGGCACAACAGTGGGGCTGGGAGCACAACAGGGGGGTTGGAGGCACAAGGGGGGGGTGGGGGCACCATGGTGGGGTTGGGATTTGGGGTTGGAGGCAAAATGGTGGGGCTGGGGGCACAACAGTGGGGTTGGGGTTGGAGGCACAAGGCGGGGAGTGGGGGCACCACGGTGGGGTTAGGATTTGGGGTTGGGGGCACAATGGTGGGGCTGGGGGCACAACGGTGGGGTTGGGGGCACAACAATGGGGTTCAGGGCACAACGGGGGGGTTGGAGGCACAAGGGGGGCACTATGGTGGGGTTGGGGATTTGGGGTTGGTGGCAAAATGGTGGAGCTGGAGGCACAACGGTGGGGTTGGGGGCACAATGGTGGGGGCACTATGGTGGGGTTGGGATTTGGGGTTGGGGGCACAATGGTGAGGTTGGGGGCAAAACAGTGGGGTTGGGGTTTGAGGCACTAGGGGGGGAGTGAGAGTACTATGGTGGGGTTGGGATTTGGGGTTGGGGGCACAATGGTGGAGCTGGGGGCACAATGGTGGGGTTGGGGACACAATGGTGGGGGGGTGGGGGCACTATGGTGGGGTTGGGATTTGGGATTGGGGGCACAATGGTGGGGTTGGGGGCACAAGGGTGGGGTTGGGATTTGGGGTTGGGGGCATAATGGTGGGGTTGGGAGCAAAACAGTGGGGTTGGGGTTGGAGGCACTAGGGGGGGAGTGAGAGTACTATGGTGGGGTTGGGATTTGGGATTGGGGGCACAATGGTGGGGTTGGGATTTGGGGTTGGGGGCACAATGGTGAGGTTGAAAGGCACAGCAGTGGGGTTGGGGGCACAATGGTGGGGCTGGGGGCACAACGGTGGGGCTGGGGGCACAATGGGGGCACAGTGCTGTCCCCACATCCCCACTCACGGAGCGCAGCGCTGCCCCCGGTCCCATAGGGCCCATTGCGTGCAGCCGACCCCACCAGAGCCTCCAGTTGGCTGCAGATCTGCGGGGAGATGGAGCAGTGGTTGGGGGGGGTCCCAGAGGCTGGCGGTGCCCCCAGGGGGTCTCTCTGGGTGCCCCCCGGGTCCCACCTGCAGGAAGCTGCTGCTCAGACGCTCGTAGCGCTTCAGGCTGGGCCGGCTGCTGAAGAACCCCGTCCAGAACTGGTGGGGGCCGTCCGAGTAGGGGAAGAAATCGTCCGTCTTCACGGGCCTGTGGGAACGGCCGGCTGTCTGTCTGTCCGTCCATCCCTCCCTCCATTTCTCCATCCATCCCTCCCCCCATCCATCCGCTCATTTCTCTATCCGTCCTTTTCTCCATCCCTCCTTTTCTACATCCATCCCTCCATCTCTCCTTCTCTACTTCTCCATCCCTTCACCCCTTCCTTCCTCTCCATCCCTTCACTTCCTCCATTCCTCCTTTCGTCCCTCCCTCCCTTTACTTCCTCCATCCCTCTCCCCTTCCCTTCCTCCCTCCCTCCATCTCTCCATCCATTCTTCCACCCATCCCCCCATTCCCCCCTCCCTCCTTCCCTTCGCCCATCCCTCCATCCCTCCATCCCTCCATCCCTCCCTCCCTCCCTCTCCCCTCACCAGCTCAGGTTTGCACGGTGCAGCTCCCACAGGTAACACGACGGCGTGGAATACAGAACGTGGACCCGGCTGCCATTGCTTTGCTGGGGGCACAGGCTGGGGTCAGCAGTGGGGACACCCGGATTTGGACACCGCAGTGGGGACACAGCAATGGGGACACCTCAAATATGGACACCACAATGGGAGACACAATGGGGACACAGCAATGGGGACACCTCAAATAGGGATGCTACAATGGGGACGTCACAATGGGGGACACAAAGGGGTCACAGCAATAGGGGACACCACAATGGGGACAGAAAGTGGGGACACTGCAATGGGGGATACAGAATGGGAATACCTCAAATAGAGGCATTGTAAAGGGGGGGACACACCACAATGGGGACAAAGATTAGAAACACCGTAACAAGGAAATCTCAAATAGGGACACCACATTGGGAACACAATGGGGACAGAGACCAGGGACACCACAAGGGGGACACCTCAAATAGGGACACTGATAGTGGGGGACACTGCATCGGGGGACACAGCATTGGGGGACACAGCATCGGGGACGCCATGGGATGCCGTGGGGATGCAGTGGGGACGCCATGGGGACACCATGGGGACGCCATGGGGACACGCAGCGGGTCCGGCTGTGCCCACCCTGGCGTTGACGTGGTCGATGAGTTTGTCCATGTTCTTGAACCACAGCAGGGCGTTCTCATAGTGGAAGTCGGAGCCCATGGTCATCACGATGTGATTCGTGCGGAACCGCCGGGCCTGCGGGCAGCGCCGCGATGGGGACAGCAGGATGGACTCCCCCCACAGCCCCCACCCCACAGCCCCCGACCCCACACTCTCCGTCCCCCCATCCCCCATCCATCCATCCCCTATCCCCCTACAAACCCCTGGTCCCATCCCTGCACCCCCCCCATCTCCCCCTCCATTCTCCCCAGCCCTGCACCCCCACAATCCCACCACCCCATCCCCACCCCACGGCCCCCATCCCCGTCCTTGGGATCATCCCATCCCCTCGTGCCCCCTGTCCCCCCTCTCCCCACATCCCTCCACCCCCCATCTCCCACGCCCCATACCCCACACCCCCCCATCTCCACCCCACCCTCCCTAACAACCCTAACATCCCATCCCCACATCCTCCCACCCCCCATCTCCCTACCCCCACACCCCCCCACCACCCCTCACCCCCCATCCCATCCCCACACCCCCCACCTCTCACCCCCAGATCCCCCCCATCCCATCTCCCACCCCCCATCCCCCAACACCCCCACAACCCACATTCCCCCCCCATCCCCTCTCCCATCCCCCATCTCCCACACCCCAACACCCCCACAACCCCCCCCAACACCCCCACAACCCACATCCCCCCCCCAGCCCCATCTCCCACCCCCCCCACCTGCTCAGCAGCTATCTTTAGGAACAAGGTCACCGTGGCATTCACGTTGTTCTCAGTGCTCTCCCCATCCACCACGGGGGGGTCACTGCAAAGCTGATCCCAGCAGAACCCCGGGGGGGGGTTGTAGACATTGGGGAGGATTCCTGGGGGGGGGGGGGGCGGGGGGGAGATAAATGGTGTCATCAGTGGGGAGTTGGGGGAAAGTGATGGGGGTCAACTTCAGGAGTAAGGAACGGCGTCAGGATGACTCTAAAGATGGGGTGACCCTAAGGATGAGGATGGGGTGACCCCAAAGATAGGGATGGCATGACCCCAAGGATAGGGATGTGGTGACCCCAAAAATGTGATTGGAGTTGGGATGGCTCCAGGAACAGGGATCTGGTTGGGGTGACCCCAAGAATGGGGATGGGGTGACCCCAAGAACTCGGATGGGGTTGAAATGATCCCAAGAATAGGAATGGGATGACCCCAAAGATGTGGTTGGGGTTAGGATGACCCGAGGAACTGGGGTGACTCCAAGAACAGGAACAGTGTGACCCCACGGATGGGAATGGGGTCGTCCCAATTATAGGAGTGGGGAGACCCCAAGGATGGGGATGGGGTTGGGAACAACACAACCACGATGAAGGCAGCACCAACAGGGTGGTGACACCACCAGGAAGGGGACAGGGAGACATGGACCCCCCCGGGGACCCCAGGAAGGCCATAGGGGGGGGAGGGGGGGTCCCACCAGTGAAGATGTCGCTGTCAAGGGAGGGGTCGCTGCCCCCCCCCGCCCTCCAGATGAGCTCCATCTCCTGGTGCTCCTCTCGGGCTGCCTTGTCCTGGTAGTCCACGCGGCCCAGGAACAGCCCATCGTACCCCATCTGGGGGGGGAGGGGGGATATGGGGGTGCTGGGGGGGGATATTGGGGTGCTGGGGGGATCTGGGGGTGCTAGGGGGTGTTATGGGAGCATTGGGGGAGGTATGGGGGTGCTGTGCGGCAATATTGGGGGTGCTGGAAGAAATATGAGAGTGCTGGGGGGGACATGGGGGAGCTGGGGGAGATATTGGGGAGGATTTGGGGGTGCTGGGGGGATATTAGGGGTGTTGGGGGGTTATTGGGATCCTGGGAGGCATACTGGGGGTGTTGGGGGGGATGTGGGGGTGTTGGGGGGATCAGGGGGAAGGAGGGGGGATATGAAGGTGCTGGGGGGTTTATTGGGGTGCTGGGGGGTGGGATCTGGGGGTATGTGGGGGCCTGCAGGGAATACTGGGGTGCTGGGGGTCCCCAACCCAAAGAAGAGGATATGGGGGGTAGTGGGGGTAAATGGGGCTCTGGGGGTTCCCCGCCCCGGGGGGGATGTGGGGGTGCTTTGGGGGGATATGGGCATGCTGGGGGGGATTTGGGGGGCTCAAAAGGGGTCCCCACCTGCGCGAAGATGGCGGCCATTTGCCGTGAGTGCCCAAAGGGGTCGATCTGCCAGGCAACGCGGGGGAGTCCACAGGGCCCCAAAGCCCCCCGCAGGAAGCGGCGCCCCAAGGAGAGCTGCTCCAGGGAGGGGCTGTAATGCGCAGCCCCTTCATCGCCCATACACCACCCACCCCCCACCAGCTCCAGCCGGCCTGCATTGGGGGGAGGAAAACGGGAGGGGGGTCAGGGGGTAAACCCACAACCCCCCTGTGCACCCACAGCCCCCTCTGTTCCCCTACATACCCCAAACCCCATCCCATTTCCTCAGGACCCCACAAAGAACCCCCCATGCCCCCATATACCCCTATTTTCTCAGCACCCCCTAAAATCCCCCCCATGTCCCCATGTACCCCCTCAGGTCCACCCCCATTTCCCCAGGACCCCCCCCCAAAGGACCCCTAAAATCACCCCCGTGTCTCCAACACCCCCATATCCCCTAATGCCCCTCCCAATACCCCCCATGCACCCAATGTCCCCCCACCCCACAACGTCCCCATATCCGCCAACACCCCCACAGCACCCAATGCCCCTCATACCCCAATATCTCCCTACCCCCCACCATCCCCATATCCCCCCACCATCCCCAAATCCCCCAACGCCCCCCACATCCCCACACTTCTCCACACCCCCATCTCCCCCCATGCCCTCAATGACCCCACAGCCCCCCCACGACCCCCCCCCTCACCCTCCTCCACCAACGCCCGCACTGCTCTCCGCATCTCCTCCTTCTGCTCCCTCCACCACCTCTCCATGAAGGCCACCTCTGCGTACACAAATCGCCTCCTGGGCTCAGCCAGCAGCTGGGCCACCACCGAGTCCAGGATGTACTGAACCCCAGCGTGCTGCATGTCGTTGCGCACTGTGGGGAAGGGGTTTGGATGAGACCCCCACTCATACGGCTCAGGGACCCCCCATCCACGTGGTGTCCCCATAGAGATGGGCTTCGCTCCCCCCTAAGAGTGGCTCTGGGGACACATAGCAGGGGTTGGTGGCTTTGGGGACAGGGGGGAGGGGAATTTTGGGGACATGTGGGGTGTGTGGGGGGGTTGAGGATGGGTCCCCCACCACATAGGGGTTCAGGGACCCCCCATCTACGTGGTGTCCCCATAGAGATGGGCTTCACTCCCCCCCTAAGAGAAGTGTTGGGGACACACAGAGGAAGTGGTGGCTTTGGGGACACATGGGATGGCAGTTCTGGGGATATGTGGGGTGTGGGGGGGGGTTGAGGATGGATCTCCCCACCCTGCAGGGACTTAGGGACTCCCATCCATGTGGTGTCCCCATGGAGGTGGTCTTGCCCCCCCCCCCAAGAGGGGTTTTGGGGACACATGAAGGGGGTGGTAGCTTTGGGGATGTGGCTGGGGGGGGATATTGGGGATATATGGGGAATGGAGGGGGTTGAGAATCCCAATCCGTGTGGTGTCCCTATAAAAGGAGTTTTCACCCCCCCCTAAAAGGGGCTTTGGGGACACATGGAAGTGGTGACCTTGGGGATGTTGTGGGGGGAGTGATGGCTTTCAGAACGCCTACGGATCGTCTGGGACATTGGGGGAGGGGGGAGTGGTGGCCTCGTGGATACTTTAGGGATATGGGGAGGGGGGCAGCCCTGGGGGGGGGGTCACACACCGCCATAATAATACTGATCCACTGTTTTCAGCCAGCCCACATCGTCGTGTGTGTGGGGCACGAGGTGCACGTTGAGGAAGCCAGGGCGTGTGGGGGGACAGGACTGCAGGTAGAAAAGGGAGGAGGGAACACATATGGGGCTGTGACACCCCCAAAACCTCCCCCCCCAAAAAAAAAAACCACCTCCCTGCCACACATGTCCAGTGGAAACCATGCGTTGGGGGGTGGGGAGAGAAAAGCAGAACCCATAAATCTGGCTGTGACCGCAAATGGGGGCGGGGACAAAGCGGGGCACAGCGCAGTGGCACCGGGGACCCCCCCTCCCCAGTGCCCCCAATCCCATCCCAATGCCTCCCAGTTCCATCCCAATGCCCCCATTCCCACCTTGGTGCCCCCATCCTATTCCTACACCCCAATTCCCACTCCAATGCCCCCCAATACCACCTCAGTGCCCCGAATCCCATCCCAATGCCCCCCATTCCTTCCTCAGTGCCCCCAATCCCACCTCAGTACCCCCCAATCCCATCCCAGTGCCCCCATTCCCATCCCAGTGCCCCCCAGTCCCACCTCAGCCCCCCTATTTCCACCCCAATGCCCCTCAATCCCACCTCAGCGCCCCTATTTCCACCCCAATGCCCCCCATTCCTTCCTCAGTGCCCCCCAATCCCACCTCAGTGCTCCCAATCCCATCCCAATGCCCGCCATTCCTTCCTCAGTGCCCCCCAATCCCACCTCGCTGCCCCCATTCCCATCCCAGTGCCCCCCCCCCCACCTGATACCCGCAGCCCGCGGCCGCGGCCACTGCCGCCCCCCACAGCAGCAGCGCCGCCCGAACCGCCGCCATGCCGTTCGAGCGCGAGATCATGTGACCGCTTGCTCACGTGACCCGAGGGTGGGGGGAGGGGCGACCCTCGGTTCCGCCCCGCCTACTCGGCGAAGAAGAGCCAATAGACGGCCAGAGCGGCACCGCGCCCCGCTCTGATTCGTTGCAGGCGGTGTCAGTGCGACACCCTACGGTTTTCCGTTATCAACGGTTCTCCAAACCCCGCCCCCGCCAGCACGCGATTGGCAGAGCGAGACGGACACCGCTCTCCTCCAATGGGGCGTCGGGAAACTTTGAGGCGGGAAACGATTCTCCTCACAGCTCCTCACCCCGCCCCCGTAGGCACGCGATTGGCGGAGAGGTCCGTCTTCTCCTCCAATGGGGCGTCGAGTTACTGCGAGGCTCGAAGTGCTTCTCCTCAGATCCTAAAACCCCGCCCCCGCCAGCAGTTGATTGGTGGAGAACTAGACTGACAACATCCTCCCCCAATAGGGTGCCGAGTTGTCATGAAGCAATGCTTCTTCTCACAGAAACTGAAAGAATTGAGCAGAGCGCGCAGCGAGGAGCGCAGCAGGCATCGCCTCTGGGCCCGGGTGTCCCTCAGCCCCACGGATCCCCCCTTTTTGGGGTCCGTTCAGCTCCCCCCCAAACCTCCCAGAACGGCCTCATTCCCTTTGCAGCAGAGGCGGACCCTTGGAGGTAGGTGAACCCACAACGACAGCAGCTCAGCCCCTACAGCCGCCCCTTTATTATCACAGCCCCAAAGCAGGAGCCCTTTTTGTCACCACGGAGGGGACATGGGCTGTGGGTTCTGCAGGTAGGACATCACCACAGCTGAGATCGAGAGCCTGTGGGGAAGGAAAGCAGCGTCAGGGCAAGGAAACTCCCCAGTGTGCCCTCCCTGCCCCAACCCCTCATCCTCAGTGCTCACATGAAGCTGCTCATCATCTGCTTTGTATCCTCAGAGCTGCGTGAGTTGGCGAAGCTGATGAAGGAGCAGTAGACAGCGATCCAGGCGCACCACTTCAGCTGCAGCACCAGGAGGGGACGCCCGTGAGAACCCCAACAGACCCCAAATGGTGGCAGCAGCTCCCCCAGACCGATAGCAGGCCTGGCAGGTCCTCTTCGGTGCTCCCTCAACCCTGCCTGGTCCCAATTGCTCACTCCATTCCCACCGCAAAGCCCCCAGTCCCATCTCAGTGCCAACATTCCCATCCCAATGTCTCCCATTCCCACCTTGGTGCCCCCCAGCATCCTCCCACAGCTCAGTGTGTTCTGGGTATTTCCTTCCTGGACCAATCTTGATTCCTGTGCACCATTCGATGCAGTGCTGGCCTCAGTAGCTCCTTCCCAGTCGAATCCTGGCCCTGATGGATCCCCCCTAGGGAGTCCCAGTTTTATTTTAGCCCCGATTCTCCCTCCCCAGCCCTCCCAGCTCTCAACTCTCCCATTGGCCCGGTCCTGTGTCGATCCCCCCCCATCCCAGTGCTGCTTCTAATTCTCCCCACTTCCCCTGAGTCTCACCGGCTCGTTCCCCGTATAGCCCGGGTCCTGATTTTCTCACCCCGCAGCCCTGCCTGGTTCCGTAGCTCCGTCCCGGTTCATTTCCCCCCCTCCCCACCAGCCCGGTGCCGCACCTTGAGCATCAGCCCGCACATGCTGAACACCATGCCCAGCAGGTTCATGTAGTCCGGCGTGGGGTCCTCCAGCGCCGGGTTGCTCTCGGTGGTGGGCGGCTTGTACCTGCGGGCGGGGCCGTGAGCGGGGAAGGGGAGCCCTGACCCGAACACCCCCCCGGTGCCCCCTCCTTCTCCTCACCGCGTAACCCGCGCGGGCCGCCGCGGGTCCGCCATTGCGGGTGGTCAGCACTCACTTCCGGCGCCGTTACTGGGAGTGCGCAGGTGTAAACTTCCGGTGGTTGCCGGAAGTATCCTTCAGCCTGCTTCCGGCGCTGCTGCTGAGGATGCCCAGATGTGAACTTCCTGTGTTGCAGCCGGAAGTATCCTTCAGCTCAGCCACAAACTTCCGGTATTCATCGGAAGTGTCCGGCAGCCAGCTTCCGGCGCGGTTATTTGAACTTCCGCCGCCGCCACCTGCAGTGTGCGTTTCATCCCGGTACAACCATGGCGTTCCCGCGACCTCGGCCCGCTCGACCCGAGCTGCCCCGGAAGCACGTGCGGACCATCGAGTGCGGGCAGGGAGCAGTGCGCGCCGTGCGCTTCAACGGTGAGAGCGGAAACAGGGCTGGGAGCGAGATGGGGGGAGCTCTGTTCCCATCCCGGCGGTGCGGCGGGTGGACGCGGCGACCCCCCCGTCCCTCACACGGCCGTTCTCGGGGTGCCCACACGCAGTGGACGGCAATTACTGCCTGACGTGCGGCAGCGATAAGACCTTAAAGCTGTGGAACCCACACAAGGGCACAGTGCTGCGCAGCTACCAGGGCCACGGCTACGAGGTGTTGGACGCCGCCGGGTAAGTGGGAGGGGGAAAGGAAACGGGAACCCACCCACCCTTCTTGGAGCCACCCCAGAGCCTGACGGGGGTGTCTGTGACCTCCACAGGTCTTTTGATAACAGCCAGATCTGCTCGTGTGGCTCTGACAAAGCTGTGGTGCTGTGGGATGTGGCCAGTGGGCAAGTGGTCCGCAGGTACCGCGGGCATGCAGGGGTGAGTGTTATGGGGGGGTGCACTGGGATGGGACCCCTCCCTCCCCACAGCACCCAACCCACAGCACCCACCCTTTGTGCCTCCTGCAGAAAGTCAACTGCGTGCAGTTCAACGAGGAGGCCACCATCATTGTGTCTGGTGAGGAGAGACCACCGCTGTCCCCCCATCCTGACATCTGCTGACCCCCCCCGGGGGTTCAGTCTGACCTTCCCCCCTCCTTTAGGCTCCATCGACTCCACAGTGCGCTGCTGGGACTGCCGCTCGCGCCGCCCCGACCCCGTGCAGGTGTTGGATGAGGCCAAGGATGGCATCTCCAGCCTGAAGCTGTCAGCCAGCGAAATCCTGACAGGGTGAGGGCAGGGGGGGACAGAAACCGCAGGGGTGGGGACTGAGACCCCCCCGATGCTAAATCCCCCCTCCCCAAATCCCCACAGCTCTGTGGACGGCCGCGTGCGACGCTACGATCTGCGTGCAGGGCAGCTCTACTCTGACTACGTGGGGAGTGAGTGATGGGGAGGACGACTGGAGAGAGATTGGAAGACACAAAGCAATGGGGGCAAGGGGGGGGAACACCCAAAATCCCCCCCACACTTCTTTCAGGCCCCATCACCAGCGTCTGCTTCAGCAAGGATGGGCAGTGCGTGCTGGCTGCTAGCCTGGATTCCACGCTGCGCCTGCTGGATAAGGAGACGGGCGAGATGCTGGGCGAGTGAGAGCTGGTGGGGGTCGTTGGGGGGGCTATGGGAGGGGTTGGGGGGCTACAGGAGGGATTGGAGTCACAGAAGACCCCTCCTGACCCCTCCCCACCCCGCAGGTACACCGGGCACCGCAGCACATCGTACCGCCTGGACTGCGTGCTGAGCGAGCAGGACACGCACGTGGGCAGCGCCTCCGAGGATGGCAACGTCTACTTCTGGGACCTAGTGGAGGTTAGCCCCCCCCTGCCCCCATACACCTACCCCCTGCCCCCCTGCCTTGCCCCCCACCCCACATATTTGCCCCCCTGCCTCCTCCCCACAGGGCTCCCTGGCACTGACGCTGCCCGTGGGGCGTGGAGTGGTGCAGTCCATCGCCTTCCATCCCACCCTGCCCTGCCTGCTGGCTGCCACCGAGGGCTGCGTGCAGCTGTGGCGCGAGGACGGCTTTGAAGGGGACACCACAACCACGTGACAACTCGGGGGGGGGGGGGGGGGGAAGTCTCCTCCGTGCCCCCCAGGACCCCCAAAAATAAATCCTGCAGCTGGGAGACAGCGCAGTGCTTTATTGATGCCAAAATAAATAGAAGCGCAGGGATGGATAAATGGGTTGTGGGGATGGAGGGACAATACCAGAGCCCTGCCTGCCCCGGGGGGGGTGCTCAGCACCCCAGAGTGAGGGTCCTGACCCCCCCCCCAGCTGTGGGCTCAGCCCCCCCAGGGGGTGTTACCCCCCCCTTCCCACAGGCAGCTCAGTCCCCCTCTGTCGGCACTGGGAAGTCGGCCGCTCTCTGTGCAAACGTCTCCGCCACCAGCAGCGGAAAAACCAGCGAGGCATCAGCATAGACCTGCAGCAGGAGAGGGGTGAGAGACCCTCGTGTCCCCCCCCCAGCCCCCCAAAAATGCCCCCCGTGCCCCCACCTTCACTGGTGTGGCATCCATTCGGATCTTCCCCCACGACACGGCCTCATCCGGCTGCGCCCCGGAGTCGGACCCATCAAACTCCTGTGCTGTGTTCACATAGACTGAGAAATCAGCGCCGTTCCTCTGTGGGGAGGGGGGGCAGAATGAGGGCAGAGGATCCCTATTGCTCCCCCCCCCCTCCCCACTGACCCCCACAGCCCCCACCCTCACCATGAGGTTGGCGTTGGCAATGTGGTGCTTCACCAATCCTCCCCCCAGGATGATCATCCCCGTCTTCCGGGCGAAGATGGCCCTTGTGTTGATGAGCCTCAGGTCTGGGGGGAGGGAGGGGAGGTACAGCTGTCACCGGGGTGGGAGGGGGGGTCCTGCTGTCCCCGTCCCCCCCCCCCATAGGGACAAACTCACCTTCCACAATGTCCAGCACCAACCCTGGGTGTTTGTAGGAGTGGAAGAAGATCATATCCCCCAAGGAGCCATCGGTGAGCGCTGGGCTCAGCACTGGGATGTCATTCTGGGGAGGGGGGGGATGGTGACACCGGGGGGGGGGGGGCCAGCATGGGGAACCCCCCCCCCCCCCAGGGATGCCCCATACCTTCTGAGCCCAGTAGCACACTGACTCGGGGTTGTTGATTTCCTTCCCCAAACGTGCAATCATCCGTGATGGCGTCCACCTCACGCCCTGTGGGACCCCCAAGTGACTCCACATACCCCCAAAGGTGACCCCCCCACCAGCTGACCCCCCCCAGACCCTCCCAAGTGACCCTCTCCCCCCTGCCCCAGATGACCCATGCCCCCCCAGATGACTCTACCCCCCTTGGTGACCCCACATTCTCCCCCCATATGCCCCCTCCCTCCCCCCAAATGCCTCCACTCCCCCCCATATCCCCCCCCTCCCTCCCCCACCTGTGTCTCCTGCTCCTCCACCATCTGATCCAAGATGGGCATCAGCCAATCCTCAAACTTGCAGTAGTTATCATTGGGCACCAACAGGTTTCCGATCCTGGGGATGGGGGGGAGGGGAAAAGGGGGAGGATTGTGCTCAGACCCCCCTGTGCCCCCCACTATCCCCCCTCATTGCCCCCCCCGGGTGCCCCCCGCACCGGTTGATGCCGTTCTGGCGCAGCTCCCGGCCCTTCAGGCTGAAGTCCCCCACGTAGGTGGGTGCCAGGCATTTGATGAGATCCTCCTCCACGCCGCCCGCCGTCGTCACCACCACGTCCACCTGCCGGGGGGGGGGGTCTCAGAGACCCTCAGAAACAGCATCGAGACCCCCCCCTCCCTCCCCAAAGGACTGGGAATGGTGGGACCCCAAAGAATTGGTGGCAGCACGAAGGAATCGCACAGGACAACCCTGGGGGCATTGGGACACCTCGGGGACCCACATCAGAGAGGAATACAAGAGGGACCCCCAGCCCCCCCCAATTCCCCCATACCGTTACACACTGGTCCGGGGTGCCCCCAGGACCCCACTACCACCCGAGGGTTGGGGGGGTTAACGCAGTGAGAACGCCCCCATAACTCCGTATCACATCTCTGTACCCTGGCACCCCCCTGAGTTCCCCCAGGACCCCCCCCCCCAGGATTTCTCTACTCCTCCAATGGTTGAAGGGGAAGAAGTTCAACATAGCGAGGACCCTCCCCCATAACCCTGTATCACACCTCTGTACCCCAGCCCCCCCCCAGGCCCCTCGTGCCCCCTACCATGCGGTGCTGCACGAGGAAGCGGATGCTCTCCCTCACCCCGGAGCTGATGAGGTTGGAGGTGAAGCCCAGGAAAATGGTGCAGCCCGAAGCCGCCCCCCCGGCCCCCCCCAGCTCAGCCCGGCTGCGCTCCGCCGCGCTCAGAGGCTCCATTTTGGCAGAGATCTGCAGGGATGGACGCGGTAAGGGCGGAGGGGGGGGGGCGGTACCCCCCAGGACCCCCCCGACTCCCCGTAGCCCCCCACGACCCGCCACCCCCACCGTGCAGTCGTTACGATTCCCCCCCCCAAGGCCCCCCCCTAGCTCCCCCCCACCATGCCGTCGTTACGACCCCCTTAATGACCCCTCCCCCATAGCTCTCCGCCCCCTGCAGTCGTTATAACCCCCCCCCAGCCCCCCGCCCCCACCATTCGGCGGATCTCAGCGACCGCCCGCGCGAAGCTCGTGGCCTGGAAGCCGGTGGTGAGGAACGAACGCAGCACCGCGCCTGGATCCGGGCCGTCCGCGAAGTCGTAACCGCGCACCGGGAGGGTCTGCGAGGGGAGCGGAGCGCTGCGCTTCAGCACCGCGCGGAGGGCGGCTGCCGGGGCGTCCCCCGGTGGGGGCTCCTCCGCGGGGCCGCTGAGATCCGTGGGCCCCATGGGCGCCGCCATCTTGGGCCGCCCCCCCCCCCTCCGTCGCGCCTGCGCGGTGGCGGCGCCGGCGCCGGATGGCCGCTTGACGCCATCTTGTTGTACGTACGGACGGCGGATCGCCGCCATCTTGTTGTACGGCACGGACGTACGGCTGAGCGCCGCCATCTTGAAGAGGGAATAGTGGCCGCTGAGGGACAAAAGCCGCCAGGCAGCGAAGCGTCAAACCACAGAAAGCTCTTTCAAAATCCCAAACACTGAAACCCCAAATCCCGACGCACTACGGCAAAAACCCCGCTCCTAACCCCCATCATTCCAAGCCCTGACCCCAAACCCACAGCATCCCACCCCCTCCTGTGTTTCCAGACACAACACAGCCACGCACCTCCAGCCAAATCCCTTTAATTCTCGCACAAAGGGCCGCTCTGAGCCCTCGGGGACCCCTCTGCCCACAGGGGGGGTCCCCATCTCCAGCCATGGGTTGGGGTTGAGGGGCAGAGCCCCCATTCCTGGAGGGAGTCACACAGCCACACTCAGCCTCCGAACTTCCACACCTCCACTGAGAGACCCCCGGAGGCGGCCGCCACCACATCACCCTCCACGCTGATCTGGGGAGGAAATGGGGGGGGAAATGGGGAGGAATGGGGGATCCAGGAAGGGAAATGTGTGGGGCCCCCCCCACCTCCCCCCTTACCCCATTGAGAACATCGTCGTGTGTCCAGGAGCAGATGGTGCGGGGGGGATCCGTGGGAACGTGGATCTGTAACAGAGAGGTGCCATTTCCTCCTCCTCCCCATGAAGATATGGGGGGAGGGCACCACATAGGCCCCATGTACCCCAACCCCATAATCCCAGTGCACTGCGGGTGGGAGGGGGGATCACCACATGAGGTTGGGGTCCCTCACCCGCATGGTGCGGTCAGTGGAGGTGGTGTACAAAGATCCTTCATTCTGCCACAGCCCTGTGATCTGCAGGCGGTGCCCTACATCAAAGCGCTGCAATGGGGGCAGTGAGGGGGGGGTTAGAGCCCCAAAGACAACCTCACCCCCCCCCCCCAGCCCTATATATGGCCCTATAGATGGCCCTATACCCGCTCTGCCCGGAAGCGGCCCTCGCTGTTCCCGAAGACGTGGACTCGGCCCTGGTTGTCCCCAGCCCAGAGCTGCGTCCCCCGATATGACATGGAGAGGAGATAATGCTGCAGCTATGGGGCAAAACGCAGCGTTATGGGGTGAGCGGTGTGGGGAGAAAAAGTGGGGAGCGTGGGGGGTGGCAACAGTGCTACACCCCAAACCCCCACTCCCAAACCCAGCCTTGAAACGTTGATTCTCAGACCCCAAACCATGAATGGTTGGAAGGGAATGGAACCCCCAGCCCCACACTTTTCGGGGGGATCAGCCCCACACTTTTCAGGGGGGTCAGCCCCACCTGCAGGCGCTGCAGGACTCCATCAGCACGACGGTCGATGACCACGAGGGTTCGGTCTTCACTCCCAGATATGATGAGGCGATCGTCAGCTGCCAACGCCAGCACTGCACTGCTGTGGGGTTTGTAGGATCGCACCGGGGCCTGGGGGGCTGCTGTGGGGTGTGTGTGGGGGGGGAAGGGGTGAGAGCCCTGACCCCCAAGCGCTGCTGCAGCCCCATATGTGTGGGGCAGGACTCACCCCGCGGGTCGTACGCAGCCACCGTTTTGTCGTAGGTTCCTGTGATGATGGCATCGGGGCAGAAGGAGAGGCACAGCACTGCTGCCCTCTCCCTGTACGGGAGGAAGGTGGGAGAAAAGTGAGTGGGACCCTCACAAAAAAAACCCAATTCTCTCTTCCCGGTGCTCCCAGCCCCACCTGATCTCCCCACACTGCTGCCCTTCTGCCTCCAGGTCCCACAGTTTCACAGTGCTGTCCCATGAGCCTGAGCACAGCGTGGTCCCAGCAGCAGCCAAACACCAAACCCAGCCCTGCAGGAGATGAGTGTGGGGAGGGGGGGGGGGGGGTCACAAAAGGGTCCACAAAACACCCCCATGAGGGGGGGCAACAAGGACCCCAAATCTAACCAGAGGAGCAACAGGGGGTGGTCCTAAGAGGGTAAAAAGGTTCCAAAGGGGAAAAACGAATGCAGGTTCCAGGGCTGGGGGAGAGGGGGGGGGTTTTATATCCTATATCCCACCTTGTGTGTCCCCCCCGGCTCGCTGCCCAAAGCTTTCACTGCAGGGCCACTTTGTGCCCCCCCCAGGTGCCGCAGATCCCACAGATTCACCGTGCGGTCACGGGCACCCGAAACACAGAGGGTCCCCCCCTGTGGATGAAGAAAGGAATAAAGGAGGGGGAGGGAGAGGAGGGGGGGACCACCCTTGAGGTGACCCCCCACCCCCCTCCCCCCCCACACACATACATTTAGGGCCGCGGCCCCCCCTCCAAACCTGCAGGAGGAGGACGGTGTCCACGGAGGCAAAGTGGCCGCGGTCGAGGGAGAAATGGCGCATGGCAGCCCCCCCACCCCCCCAGCGTTGCAGGTGCTCCTCCAGCTCCACACAGGCGGCCGCGGGGTCAAAGTCCTTCTCTGTGGGGTGGGGATAATATATATGGGGGGGAGAAGATATGTGTGGGGTGGGTCAACGTGGGGAAATAGAGGGGGGTGGGGGGGTCTCCAGTGGGCCACAAGGAGGTGGGAGGGGGTCCCCACATCCCCACAGTGCCCCACTCCTCCCTTCCAACTGTATGGGGGTCACCTTCCTGCCCCCCCCCCATACTCCCCATAAGCCCCTCACGGCCACGGTCCAACCCCCTCATCACCCCCCTAACCCCACCTTCCAACACAGGCAGATCCCCCCCATAATCACCCACCCCATAACCCCCACACACAACCCCCCCTCACCTTCCAGCACGGTTAAACCCCCACATCACTCCTCCACCCTCACCGTCCAGCACAGACAGAACCTCCCCATAACCCCCCCCCCCATAAACCCCCCATCTCCACTCCCTATAACCCTTCAGCTCCTCCCCCCACCTACCTGCACAGGCAGACCCCCTCCCACCCCCCATCCTCACTTTCCAGCACACGCAGCACCCCCCCATGACCCCCCCACCCCACAACCCCCCCGCCCCATAACCCCCCTCACCTTCCAGCACTGGCAGCACCCCCCTCGCCCTCCGCCGCAACCGGACCCTCCACGCCACGGCATCGCGGGACACGTCCCGCAGCGCCCGGCAGACGCGGGGCAGCACCGCCCGCACCTCCCGTGCCGCGAGGAACCCGCAGATCCGCAGCAGCAGCTCCAGCGGCAGCGCCAGCAGCCCCCCGCCCGGAACCCCGCCGGTGGGTGACGGTCGTCTCGGGGCCGGCAGGGGCGGAGGAACGGACACCGGGGGGGGATCCGGAGCCGGGGGGGGTTCGGGTTCGGGGTCCGGGGAGCTCGCGGGGCCCCGCAGGCGATCGGCGAACTCCTGAGCGCGGGGGTCGGCGGCGGGGGGCTCCTCCATGGCTGCGGGGGAGCGCGGGGTCACCGGAACCGGGCCAGAAACGGGCCGAACCCCGGGCCCGGTCCTCGATCCCCGTTACCGCAGCGCCCCGACATTCGTTACCGCAGCCCGAAGCCGCCCTCGCGTCCCCCGGTTCCCACACGACCCCCCGCCTCCCCCCGGTTCGGTTTCCGACCCACCCCCAGGTCCCGGTACCGGGCCCGGCCCCGCCGCGTCCCCGTCTCCACGACCACAGGGAGATGCACTTCCGGGGCTACCGCCCACTGACGTCATCAGAAGGCGCCGCAATGACTACGCCATCAACACACGCCACCCGAAAACGGAACCCGGAAGCGGCACCCACTGACGTCACCTGAAGCCGACGGAAGAAAGAAGACAGCAGGCCCGAGGCGTCATCAGAAAGCGCCGGAAGTCGGCCACGTGCGGCCGTCCTATTGCCGCGCCATTGAGGAAACGATGCCCTCAAAGCCACCGCCCCCCCCAGCACTGCACGTCCACCCTCCCCCCATCCCCCAGCCGCGTAATGAAGAGCTCAGAGCCGCGCGGATGATGAAGGAAATTCATTGCCGAGAAGGAAATAAGGGGGAAGGTGGGAACCCCCTCCCCCCGACACCAGGGCCCGCCCCCTCCCCGGGTCCCCCCTCCCAGCGCCCCCCCCAGCGCCCCTCCCATCCTCCTCCTCCCTCCCGCCCCCTCCCCCCCCTTTTTGTAAACGGTAAAAAACGGAACAAAACGGGCAAAAAACGCGGGGAGGGGGCATCGACCACCGCCCCCCCACCTCAGGGGGTCTCTACGTGTCCCTACGTGGGGGAGGGGCGCCATGCGTTGGAAGGGGGGGGGGCAGCGTAGAGAGGAAAAAAGAAGGGGGGGGACACCCCGCGTTGGCCCCTTTTTGCTCCAATTTTTGCGTTTTCCACCCCAAAACCTACCTCGGGGGGGGGCCCCGACCACCCCCCACCCCCCCACTGCCTCCCCTCCCCCCACCCCCCGAGGAGGGGGGGTACAGATCTGGGGCCCCCCCGCAGTGGCTGGGGCTGGGCCCGGGGGGGCTCCTCCCGACCCCCCCCCTCCCCCCGGGGGCCATCTGCTCCGACTGCCGTCCTGACAGCGCCGCTGACCTGCGAAGAAAAGGCGGGGGGGGGGTCTCAGGAATTGCTGGGGTCATTCAGGGACTGGGCAGCCTCAGGAGTCGGTAGGATTTTGGAGGGTGGGGGGATTTTTTAGGTGCAGAGCGTTCATCCATACCCCAAAAGGACCCGGGGAGCGGTGAGGAAAGGGGGAGGCAGGGGTTTTTGGGGTTCATGGGGTGGTCGTGGGGGGAGGATGGAGGTTTCTTTTGTTGGGGGGGGGGGAACTCCTCCATGCCCCCACCTGGTCCCGGTGCCTGCGTCCGCCTTACACCCCATAGAACGCCGCCAGGCGATCCTTGAGCAGCGGAGGGAACTGCTCTGAGAATTGGTGCCAGTTGTCCTCACCCACCTGGTCCTTGAAGCCGTGCAGGATCTGAGGAGGGGGTCAATAAATGAGGGGGGGGGTCAATAAATTGTGTATGTGTGGAGGGGTGGGCATTTGCACCATCCCCAAATCCCACTGACCTTATAGAACATGTCCCTCAGGTCGTCCTTGGGGCTCACCCACGATGCCACTGCGTCGCAGAAGAAGATGAAATCCTGGAGGAGAAGAAGGGGGGGGGGTGGGGAGGGTATAAAACTGGTCAGAAGAAGATGGGGGGGGGGAGGAGGGGAAATGAGGTGAAATAATGGAAGCCCCCCCCCCCAAACCTGCACGACACCGCCGGGGTTCACCCCGATCATCACACAGATCCCACGGAACGCAGAGTCCTTCTCCTCGTTGTCACGGATGTTGCGCAGGGAGGTGCACCTGGGGGGTGGGAGGGGGGGGGGGGTCAGACCTCACCGGGGAACACGGGGAGGAGCCATAACCCCCCCCCCCTGCACACACACACACCCCATAATACTCACCAGGGGCGGATGAACTGCTGCAGCATCGGGGCCACCTCCTGCGGGCAGACGAAGCCCAAACGCCCGATGGTGATGGCTGTTGGATGAAGGGGGAGGGGGGACAGTTTTGGGAACAGCTCTGGGACATGGCAACCTTCCTCCTCCCCCCCCCTTACCCAAATTAACCCTCCACCCCCCTCTGCCCCCCCCCAGCCCCTCACCTGTGTTCTCCAGCAGCGTTTTGGGGGTGTTGGGGCGGTTGATGATCTCCACCAGATTGTTCAGCACCATCTGGACGTAGGGCTGCATCTCCGCCCCTGCCAAAAAGGGGGGTGAGGAGGGGGGGGGTGTCAGGAAGCAGGGGGGGAGAAGTCCCGGGGGTGGGGGTCCAGGAGGGGGCACTCACCCATCTGCATGCAGATCTCCCCAATGGCCCACGTAGCGTTGTTGCAGACGGAGATGAACTCGGGATTGAGGTTGGTACCCAGGATGGGCATGAACTCAGCTGGGGGGATGCAGGGTTAAGGTTGGGTTCCCCCCACCGCATTTTTTTTGACGGTGTCCCCATTCTTTCATGGGGGGGATTCTAAGACCTGGCCCTCCCCCCCCCAGCCCCGCTACGCACCGATGCAGGGTTTGACGTGCACGAAGCAGGCTTTGGTGAGATCTCCAAGAAGGGCAAAGGAGCTCTGCCGTACCTCAGGCATGGTGTCCTGCATTGGGACATCGCATTCCCCATGAGGATGTGGTCCTAAATTCAGGGTGGGGGTCTCAAGGGCTGCCCCCCCCCTCCCGCCCCCTCACCTGCATGCACTGGAAGAGCAGCGTCATGATGTTGCTGCGGGCCACCAACTGCTCCACGTGGCAGCCCAGCCCCTCTGCCAGCCCGCTCAGCAGATCCAGTGCCACGATCATGAAGTCCTTATCGGGTGCCTCGTACTGATCGGGGTGCTGGTTGTACATCTGAGGGGGAACAGCAGCCTGTCACCCCCCCTCCTTTCCCCAAAATCCCAAACAACCCACCCCAGGAGCATGGGGCTGCCTCTCACCATGGCCTGAGCCAATGTCTTCTGCACCAACGTGACGCAGCGCTGGTAGACGGGCTCACAGTAGGGCAGGAAGCCGCTCTGCAGGGCTGTGGCCACGGAGGAGAGGCACTAAGGGGGAAAGGGAGGCACTGTGTGTGGGGTGGGGGCATTTCCTGGCATGGGGGGGGGTCTGGCCTGCATCCTCCCCCCGCCACAGCGCACCTCCAGCAGCGGGAAGAGATCCTTGTCCTCATCTTTCAGCTCATTCCATTTCTGGATAAGGGGGGGCATCAGCTTCTGGATGTACTCCTGGGGTGGGGAAGGGAGAGGACAACAAATGGGGTGGGGGTGGCACTGTTACAGAGGTATGGGGCCATGATGGAGTCATTATGGGGAGCACAGGAACATTGTGGGGTCTTCAAGAGGGACAAAATGGGGACGTGGGGTTGTCATGGGGTCATGAAGGGGCACCCAGAGCAGTCATGGGGTCATTAAGGAGGACGTGGGGTTGTCATGGGGTCAGTGGGGACACAGAGGGCAATTGTGGGGTCATGAGATGGGACATGGGGTTATCACAAAGTCATTGGAGGGGTCACACAGGGTCACTGGGGAGACATGGGGCCTTTGTGGGGGACATAAAACCACCAGGGGTTATTAGGAGAGATACTGGGGCAGGGGAGATATGGGGTTGCTCCCCACTCAGCCCAGGGACCATCAGACCATCGGGATCCACACAGCAGTTCAGGATTCGAATGTCTGTTGTACAATATCATCATTGATCCCAGGCAATAAAAATGGGGCAGAAAAGGACCAAAAAAGGGCCAAAAAAAGACCAAACCCCCACAGCGTACCGGCTGGTTGAGGTGATGCCCCACAGAGTCGGCCAAAGTCCCGATGGCATCGTAGAGGATGAGCAGATTCTTGTGCTGGTATTTCCCAAAGGCAAACACCAACGTGTCCAGGATGAAGCTGAGATATGGGACCAGCTCGGTGCACGCCTCTTCCTCCAGCGTGGCGAAGGCGCTGGGATATGGGGGGCAGAGTCAGTGGCCCCATAAGGCTGAGATGGTTGCCCCCTAGGGGTGATGTGGGGCCATCGTGGGGTCGTGGAGAGGGATGTGGGGTTGTTAGAAGGTCGCTGAGGGGGACACGGGGCCATCGTGGGGTCACTGGGGGATCAGAGGGCTGTCGGGGGGTCATTAGAGGGAATGTGAGGGGGATGTGGGGCTGTTATGGGGTCACTATGGGGACATAAGGTCATTCAGAAGGATGTAGGGCTGTCACAGGGCCATTGGAGGGCATAAAGGGGGATGGCAGGGGGGTATTTGGGGGACATGGGGTTGTCATGGTGTTAATGAGGCACCATGAGGTCACTGGGAGGGGATATTTGGGGGACACAGGGTTGCTGTGGGGTCACTGTGGAGACATAAGGTCATTAAGAGGGATGTAGGGCAGTCACAGGGCCATTGTGGGGGCATAAAGGGGGGGTATTTGGGGGACATGGGGTTGTTGTGGGGATGTTGGGGTCAGACAGTACGAATACAGCAGCATCACAGCGAACTCAACGCATCACAAACTGTCATCACCCCCCTCTCCTCCCCCCCAAAGAAATAAAAAAGGGGGTTGGGGGGGATTCGGGGTCCCCGGGGTTCACCTGCAGGCCGCCTCCTGCACCCTTTTGTTGCTGTCCAGGATACGTTTGAGCAGCTCAGTCATGAGGGGCTTCAGGTAGAGGTCGGGGGGCTGCCCCACAACCCAGTGCGCGTAGCGGCTCAGCGTCCAGCAGGCGATGGAGCGAACCAAGGCCTTCTTGTCAGCCAGGCAGCGGATCAGGTGTGGGATCAGCTCTGGTAGGTAGGGCACCATGCCCTGCATGCAGCCTGGGGGCACAGCAGGGTGAGAGCCCTGCCCTATGGGGGTAGTTTAGGGGGGAGTTTGGGGCTGAGAGACCCTTCCGACCTTCAGCAATGGCGCCCAGCACCAAAATGCCCGACTCCTTGATGACCCATTCGGGGTGGAACAGCAGCTCCTTCAGCAGGGGCAGCAGGTGGGGCAGCAGCTCTTCCCGAAAGACGTTGGCCAAAACATCCAGGGCGGCCGCCGAGCACTTCCCTATGGGGACAGCAATCACTCCACTAATTAACACCTGATAATGGCACCCCAAGGACTCCCTCGCCATCTTCACACCCCACTGTGCCATCAGAGGAGGGTTTGTGGGTACGAACACGACGAAGGCTTTGGGGTTTCTCTCTTTGTTCTCATCCCTCATCCCCTCCAAGTGCCACCAGCAAAGGCTGTGGGGACGGATGGACGCCCCAAAATGACACCCCATCCCCTTCAACATCCCCCATCCGCCACCACGGGGTGGGGGATGGACCGACACCCCCAAAGGGCAGGGAGATTGGGGTCAGACGGACACCCTGGTGAGGACAGACGGACAGCAGCCCCCCCCCATACTGAGGTTCCAGTCGGACAAAGTGTCGTCGTCGTCCTCGTCCTCCCCATCCTCGGGGTCGGGCGGCCGCTCCTCCTCGTGCTGCAGAGTCACCGTGCGGGATTTGTGGAAGCGTGGTTTGATGTCCTGCTCGCTGTCAGGGATGGCCTCGTCCTCCTCCACGTCACCCTGGGTGGGGGGGGAAAGTGGGGGTCAGCCCCATGGTGGGTTGGGGGGCGGGAGAAGTCATTAGGAGGGATGTAGGGCTGTCACATAGCCATTGTGGGGGGAAAAGGGGGGATACCGAGGGGATGTTTGGGGGCTAAGGAGTTGCTATGCGGCTACTGAGCCACCTTAGGGGGATATTTGGGGGACATGGGTTGTTGTGGGGTCACTATGGGGACGTAAGGTCCTCAGGAAGGATGTCGGATGGTCATAGGGCCACTGTAGGGGCATAAAGGGGGGATGCCAGGGGAGATGCTACGGGGACATGGGGCTGACATGGGGTCATTATGGGGGCATAAGGTCGTCAGGAGGGATGTAGGGCTGTCACAGGGCCATTGTGGGGGCATAAGAGAGGATATTTGAGGGATATTTGGGGGACATGGGGTTATTGTGGGGTTACTGGGCCACCATGGGGCCACTGGGGGGATATTTGGGGGACATGGGGTCCTTGTGGGGACGGCGCTGTGGCAGTGGGGGGACCCCCGGATCAGGCAGTACGAACACAACAGCCATCACTGCCATCAGCTGTGGGTCTGTCATCACCTCCGGGACGTCCACACAGCTCCCAGTGCTCCCAGTTAAACCAGTAGCAGCATGGGGGGGCTGTAAGTCCCAGCGCTGGGCTGGGGGGCTGCCCCTACCCCTCCCTCCCAACCCCACACCCCTCACCTTAAGGAGGATGATGTCGATCTCGGAGTACTTCATGCCGTTCACCAGGATGGGGATGAGCCTGCAGGTGGTGGAGGGGAGGGGGACGGGGGGGGCGAAACGAAGTGCTGAGGGGCTCTGGGGGTCTCTGGGGGGGGGGAGGGGGTTCAGGGGGATAGGACCCCCCCTCACACACTCACTGCACCAGATGGGACGTCAGCACCTCCTTGCAGATGGGCTGCTCTGCCAGCGTCAGCCAGAACTCGCACGCCTCCAAGGCCACGTTCTCATCGCTGTCCTGCGTCCGCTGCAGCATATACTGGGGGGAGAGGGAAATTTCAGCCCCCAGAGCTGCCCCCCTCCCCCCCCACCACCTACACCCTCCCCAAAACCCCCCCCTCTTGTCACCCACCTGGATGATGCTGTGCATGTGGGGGATGAGGCGGTCGATGCGGACCTCCAGGAGCATCACCAGAGCTCGGCAGACGTTCTTCCTCACTTCGGGGTCCTCATCCACAGCCAGAGCAAAGAGGTGCTGTGGGGGGAGGGGGCAAATTGAACACAGCATCCCCTCCCCCGGCCCACTGTACCCTCCCCAGCCCAGTTTTCCCCACCCCCACCTCAATGAAGGTGTCGATGTTCTCCATCAGCGCCTGAGCGCGGTCCATGATGAACTGATTGACGCAGGCGATGGCATGGGACCTGGTTGGAGGCAGGGGGGGGGAAAGGGAGGGGCACAGATTGTTATGGACTCATTAACTAATGAAGGAGAACTGGGAGGGGCTCCCCGTTCCACCCCCAAACCCCAAATGCTCATTTTCCCTTCTCGTGTTCACCTGGGATGGAGAGACCCCAAATCCCAGAGTGTTATAGGGGGGGAAATGGGGGGAATCAAGTGGGTCCCAGTGGGGTTTGGGGGCACAGAGCATGGGAGGGGACAAGGATACAACGAAGGGGGGCTGCTCAGCCTGGGTCCATCTAAGAATGGGGAGAAAAGTGAACCAAACCTGGTAGTGGGGGCGTGAAAGCAGCACCTCCCATTCCAACACATTAAACCTCCCCACAGCACCCTTATCTCTAACCCTTATCATGTCCCCAGCTGGAGCCAAGTCCTGTCCCGTCCCCCCCAGCCCCTCCAAACCCAATTTTGAGTTTTTTTTCTCCCAAATCTGCCGCTCTCACACCTGATTTTAGGGCTGCAGTGCTTGAAGAACTGCAGGAATTTGGGGATCATGACGTTGAGCGGCCGGTTGAGTGCATCGCTGTCCAGGAGCTCCGAGGAATCCTCACAGATCTTCTGCAGCGCCCCAAACGCCCCCTGCGTGCCCACAGAGGGGGGGGTCAGTGCCCTCCAGGACCCCCCCAGCCCCACACGGACCCCCACCCTTCCCCCCCAGCCCCAACCCCCAGCCCCACACCTCGCACGTGTTGTAGTCCTCGGAGTTGAGCAGGTTGCAGAGCTGTGGGAGCAGCTCCGGCCACATCTGCAGCTCCCCTTTGGAAGCGATGGTGGTGATGAGGATACCTACAAGGAGGGGGGGGGGGTGGCACAGTGAGCTCCCAGGTTGGGGAGAAGGGGGGGTCAGGATGTGGGTTTGGGGTGGGGTTTTTCCTTTCCTCCCCCCCCCCTCACCGATGGTGGCGCGGATGAGGGAGGAGGCGTCGCCGATGTTGTTGAGGCATTCCTGCTTGATGAACTCGGCCACAGGGGGGGGGAAGCTCTGATAGTGAGCCTTGACGTTGTTCTTTAGGATCAGGCCGCTCAGCGACCGCGTGGGTTCATCTGGGGGGGGGTCAGTGGGTGGGTTTTGGGGTGGGGGGGGCTGAGAGTGAGCTCCGTCAGCCCCCACACCCCCCTCATCCCCCCGGGTGCAAACACACCTTCGGATTTGAGGCGGGTCAGAACGAAGATCAGGTAGTTGTTGAAGTCGGGGAATTGGTTGAGCTGCTTCAGTTTCTGTGGTGTGGGGTTAAGGATGGGAACTGGGGGGGGTGGGACACAGACTGGGGCAGGAGGAGGAAGGATAAGGATTGGAACAGGATGGGGACAAATAGAAAGATGTGGGGACATGAAGGGGGCAGAGCATAAAGCAGGACAGATGGACCCAGATGGGGACAAGGGTTGATATGGGATAGGACAAGAAAAAGTATGGGGACAGCACAGAGGTGAGATGGAACAGGAATCAGGAAAGGGAGGAGACCAGAAAAAGAATGGGAGAGGTGTGGGATGGGACAAGGACAGAAATAAAGACTGGGATGGGGAAACGATGAGAGACAGATTGTGAAAGTAATAGGAAAAGGATTGGGGTAAAGGGGAAATGGAAATGGGACAAGGAAGGGAAAGATTGGGGCAGGAAGGAAATGGGATAAGGGATTGGGATGAGATAAGGATGGGGTCAGGGATTGGGGTCAAGGATGGGGATGGGACAAGAACGGGGATGGGGAATGGGGCCAGGTATGGGATAAAGATGGGGTCAAGGATGGGGATGGGATCAGGGATTTGGGATGGGTCAAGGATGGGGTCAGGGATGGGACAAAGTTGGGGATGGGGATTGGAGCCAGGGATGGGATAAGGATGGGGTCAGGGATGGGGATGATGGGATGGGAACAGGATAAGAACAGGAACAAAACAGGAAGGGAGAGAGACCAGAGCAGACTGGGACAAGAAAGGACAAGAACGGGGTCAGGGACAGGATGAGATGGAGCAGAATGGGGACCACCACCCACCTCAACCCCCCCAAACGCTCCCCTTTCACCCCCCCCCCCCAGCTGACCCCACTGCAGCCCCACAGATGCACGGATACGTCCTGCACGACGCGCTGCGTGGCCGTGTTGGGGGACTGCGAGTCCTTCAGCAGCTGCAGCACCTGCTGCAATCCCTGCTCATCTGGCTGCCAGTCCATGGCGGTGGCCCTGGGGGGGTTGGGGGGGGGGGGGGGAAGACCTCAGGTGTGGGGGTGGCGTTAAACCCCCCTTGTGCCCCCCAGCCCCCAATTAACCCCAATTCTTCCACCCACTTTTTCTCCTTCTTCTCATTCCCCCCACAGCACCAATGACCCCCCCAGATCCTCCCCCCCTCCCGGTCCCAGCTACCCCCCAACATTCTCTTCCATCTCCCCGCTTTCCCAGCCCCCTTGCCCCCAATTCCTCCTCCCCCACACCCCATTCTCCCCCTTCCAGGCCCCATTCTGTCCCCCCAAATTAAACCCAATTAATCCCCCTCCTCCCCACAGTTTTCCCCCTTCCCCCCCCCGGCCCCATTAATCCACAGATACCCCCCATTCCCTTCCCTTGGCCTCCTACAAACCCCCAAAGCCCCCCCAGTTGACCCCCATCCTCCCCCAATTCTCCACTCAGATCCCCCTTAAAGCCCCATTTTGCAACGAAACCCCCCACCCTCATTTTACCCCTATAAGGTCCCAATTACCCCCCATTACCCCCCCACCTCTCCTCCTTGCCCTATTTCCCCCCCAGCCCCATTTACCCCCCCCGGACCGCCCCATTTCCCCCCCGATCCCCCCTCCTTCCCCCCGATCCTTCTCCACCCCCCTCCTTAGGCCCCACTCCCCCCCCCAGGCCCACATCCGTCCCCCACCCCCATCTCCCTACCTTAGGCCCCATTCCCACCCCCCAGGCCCCTCCCACCCCCACAGACCCCCTTCCCCCCCCTCCTCACGCCCCTTTCCCCGTTCCAGGCCCACTTCCACCCCCTCAAGCTCCGTTCTCCCCCCCCGCTCCTCCCCGTACCTCCCGGGGGTCGCTCCCGAGCCCGGGGGGGGGCGCCGGGGCGGAGGGCTGAGCTCGGCCTGGGGGCACCGGGCGCTGCCCGCGGATCGCGGCACGCGGGCACTGACCCACGCCGGCCACCGTACGCCGCACCACGTGACCACGTGAGAGCGCGAGAGGCTGCCTGCGTCTGGCGGCGGGGTTTATACCGGAAGGGGCTGTGTCTATACCGGAAGGGGTGGGGCCTATATCGGAAGTGGTGTTGCGCATGCGCACAGCGCATCCTTCAACTTCCGGACTACATTTCCCACCTCTCGGGCCCCGCCCTGCGCCGTCCCGGTTCTACAGCGCTGGTCTGGGAGCTGTGGGAGGAGGAACTGAGGTGTACTGACAGAACTGGGACGGGTGAAGTAAGGGAACGGGGAGCAGTGGGAGAGCAGCAAATGGGGAAACTGGGTTCAGTGGGAGGGGAGAAGTGGGGAACTCCAGGGGAACTGGAGGCACTGGGAGAAGGGAACGAGGGTGCGTTAGGGGTAGGAAACTGGGGGCACAAACCTGGGGGCACCGGGAAAGGAGAACCTCAACATCACCCCATCCCACCTCCCCTAAAAGGATTTGGACACTGCTTTTAGGGGCACAACGAGGTTTGGGCATCACCTCCCACCAGCAGAACCCCAAAACCACAAACTTATGGTGACAGCAGAAGTGCTGAGCTGGGCAGGAAAACCACAGCGCAGCCCCCAGCCCAAAAACACCACCACACTCTCCAAAACCTCCGAGATCTTTAATGAAGCAACAGCAGCACCTCTCCCCTCAGCCTCCCCCAGTTCTCCATTTTTAACCCCAAAACGGAGTCGGGTAGGGGGAAGGGGAGGGGGGGAACGTGGCTGTGAGGGTCCTGCAGAGGGGGTGAGCAGCAGGCAGGGGGCTGTGCCCCCCACCCCACCCTCCCCCAAGGTATCACAGGCGGCAGAGTCCTGGGGTGCAGTGGGGATATATATATTTGTACATATAAAAACGCCGGGAAGGAGCCGCCTGTGCCCTTAAATAATTAATTATGTACAGTAATTATGTCCTGGGAGTGGGGTGGTTATTTCACCAGGGGCCGCGTTTTGTCGTCATCACTGCACTGATGTGCTTTGTACTTCTTCACCTCTGCCATGTATTTGGCCCAGGCGTCACCTTTACTCGTCAAAACCTGAGAAAAGGGGGGAAAAAAAAATAATGAGGGGGAATGGGGAGCACTGGGAAACTGACCTGGAGCATATGGGGGGAGAACTGGGAGCTCTGGGAGGGGAGAAATGGGGGTATTGGGGTGCAAAAGGACCGAGAAACTGGAAGCGTTGGAGAGGATTGGGAGAGGGAAGCACTGCGAGAACTTCAATGGGGGGGAAATGGGAGCAGAGTGCACAGCCCTGGTGGGATGAGGTAGGGTGGACCCAACGGAGGCTGTTTGTCCCCGTGGCTTCAGGAACAGGGCCAAAATCCCAGCAGAGAGTGGGATCCCCCGTTCCACACAGGCACCCCGAGGTGAAGGGGGCGGGGGGGTCACAGCCCCACTCCCCCCCCCCCATCCTTACCTCCTCGTCGGTCTTTTGCTTCTTTGCCACCACGCCAGTCTTCAGGGCCAGTTTGTTTCCCCCTCGCCTCCTGCCCACCTGGTGAAGGGACAGAAGACTGCCAGCGTTACGCACGCGGGGACAGCATCACCCCCTGCACAACGGAACCGGAGGGCCGTCCGTCAGGGCCGCTGCATCCCTCTGTCCGTCCATCCCATCCCACGGACAGGCAGCTTCTCAGGGAAGGGGGTTGGCAACGCTGGGAGGAGCCCCCAAAAACCCCTTTGGGGTACAGAGGCGTTGGGGTCACCCCACTTCTTTGAGGACTGAGGGTTTCAGTGCTCCCCGCTTCAGCTCAAAGGGTCCCAGCATCCCCAGAGGGCCCCAGGAAGGTCTGTCTGTGAAATCAGAGTCCAAGAGGGTCTCCATGCTCCACCCAGACTCCTCTCCAGCCCTTTTAGGGCCCTCCTGTGACACAAGGCCAGGGGTCCTCCCATACAAGGGGGATCTGAGGGTCTCAGTGCTCCCTCCCCGAGAATTCCTTCGGCTCAAAGGGCCTCAGCACCCACCGAAGCCCCACAGGACTCTCAAGAAAGCCTGTCTGTGAAACGGGCCCGGGATTCTCCCGAAGAAAAGGGCTGAGATGGGCTCAGTTCCACCCCGAAGCCCCCTCCCACTTTGGCTCACAGGGCCCCAGCGGTCACCGCAACCCTCAAAGGACCCCCGTGATACCGGGGCCCGAGGCCCTCCCTCAGGAAGGGACTCTGAGGAGGCCGCACCCGGGCGGGGAGGAGGGAAGGAGGAGGCCGCGGCCCCCCACGTCCTTACGAAGCCCAGAGCGCCGCCGCTCCTCTTCGCCCCATCGGCCGAGCGGTGCGGGCCAGGCCCGGCCCCTCCGGTAGCCTCTGCCGCGGCCGCCGCTTCGCGTTCCCGCTGCTGTTCCGCCTCCATCTTCCGTTTGAACAGCTCCAGGAAGCTGCCGTCATTGGCGAAGACGTTCACACCGCCGCCGGGCCCAGGAGGCGGCGACGGGGCCTCCCCCTCATCGCCGTGCGCCTCCATCTTCTTCCCCCTCCGCCGCCGCCGCGGGGCACGCCGGGAAATGCGCGGCGACGCGTGATGACGTCAGCACCCTGCGCGGGGGCTGATGGGATGGCGTTGCCCGGCAACCCGCGGCATTACCCCGCCTCTCCGCGGATTGACGGGCCTACCGCCCAATCCGAGTGCGGAGGTGTGGAAGGGTGGAGGAGCGGTAGCCAATCAGCGCAGCGGGAGTGCTGGCGGCGGCGCAGGGGGAAGATGGCGGCGGCGGGCGGATGGGGGCCGGAGGCGGAGGAGTTCGAGGATGCGCCCGACGTGGAGCCGCTGGAGCCTACGCTGGCAAACATCATCGAGCAGCGGAGCCTCAAATGGATCTTCGTGGGGGGGAAAGGCGGCGTGGGCAAAACTACGTGCAGGTGGGGGGGGTGTGGGGCCTAGTCCGAGCGGGGGAGCGGCGCTGAGGGCCTCAAGGCGGGGGGGGAGGGGGCCCTGTGGGCTGGGGGGGGGGTCCTATGGGGTGGGAGATCTGACTGTGGCGTGAGGGGCACCGAGGGATAGGGATTAGTGTGAGGTGCGGATCGTCGTGGGGTGGGGTTCGTATGCGGTGGGGTCCCGTGCGTGGGGGTCCGTGTGGGATGGAGAGCGCTGTGGGGTGGGGGTCACTGTGGGGTAGGGGTCGCTGGGTGGGATGCATATGCGGTGGGGGTCCCGTGGGGGGGGGTTGCTGTGGGATGGAGGTCACTGTGGGGTGGGAGTCACTGTAGGGTGGGAGTCGCTGTAGGGTGGGGGTCTGTGGGCTGCCCCCCCCCGTCACCACCGCCCCGCAGCTGCAGCCTGGCCGTGCAGCTGTCCAAGGTTCGTGAGAGCGTCCTCATCATCTCCACCGACCCCGCACACAACATCTCCGACGCCTTCGACCAGAAGTTCTCTAAAGTCCCCACCAAAGTGAAGGGCTACGACAACCTCTTCGCCATGGTGAGGCTGCAGGGGGGTCACCCCCACCCCACAGTGATCCTCTCCCTGTGGGATCCCCACCTTACGTGACCCCCATCTCATTAAATTCCCACCTGATGGGAGCTCCACCCTGCGGGACCCAACCCTATGGTACCCCCACTCCACACGTCCCCCACCCTGTGGGACCCCTCCCCCAAAAGCCCCTCTCCACGGAGCCCCCCCTGAACTCCACACCCCCCAGGAGATCGACCCCAGCCTGGGAGTGGCAGAACTCCCCGATGAGTTCTTTGAGGAAGACAACATGCTGAGCATGGGCAAGAAGATGATGCAGGAGGCCATGAGTGCCTTCCCTGGCATCGATGAGGCCATGAGTTACGCCGAGGTGATGAGGTGAGTTTGGGGTGAGCTGTGGGGTCAGCACCCCACAAGTGGCTCCTCTGAGCCCCCCCCCGGCCCTGCAGGTTGGTGAAGGGGATGAATTTCTCGGTGGTGGTTTTTGACACGGCGCCCACCGGGCACACGCTGCGGTTGCTCAACTTCCCCACCATCGTGGAACGAGGCCTGGGGCGGCTGATGCAGATCAAGAATCAGATCAGCCCCTTCATCTCTCAGGTGAGAGCTTGGGAAGGGGTCTGGGGGGTCCTGGTGGGTGGCAGCGTGGGGGTCGCGTGGCTGGAGCTTTGGGGACCCTATGGATGGTGCCGTGGGGATGCCGTGGTGATCTCCAAGCTGTTCTCCATCCATAGATGTGCAATATGTTGGGTCTGGGGGACATGAATGCTGACCAGCTGGCCTCCAAGCTGGAGGAAACTCTGCCCGTCATCCGCTCTGTCAGCGAGCAGTTCAAGGACCCTGTAAGGACACTGGGAGGGGGGGACACTGGGGAGGAGGTGGCACCTGGGAGGGAATGCCATCAGGGAGGGGATGTGGGGAGGGGAACAGGCTGAACAGGGCTGGCTGCATTCCTATGGGAATCCTATTGCCTTGGGGCTGGGCAGGGGATCCCCGGCAGTGGGGACACCCTGCGGACATCACAGGGGACACGTGGGATAGGGGGACACTGGGGTGGGGGTCAACAGGGAGGGGGTGTGGCTGAGCCAGTCTGTGGGCATTCCTGTGGGAATCCTGGGGCTGGGCAGGATCCCAGTGTTGGGGGCACCCTGGGGACATCGCAGGGGACACGTGGGATGGAGGGACACCAGGGAGGGGACACTGGAGTGGGGGTCGACAGGGAGGGGATGCATTCCTATGGGAATCCTGGGGTTGTGGGGCTGGGCAGGGGGTGCCTGGCAGTGGGAACATCATGGAGGGGGACATGAATGGAACGAGGGTGGAGTGAGGGTACAGGGATAGAAAATACCATGGAGCAGACATTGCCAAACCAAGGCCAGCTTGTCCAAGAGCATTCGTATGGGATTTGTGGGGTTGGGAAGGGGATGGCATGGGGCAGCTGAGTGCACTGGGGACAAACACGGGGTCACTGATGGCCCCACAGGAGCAGACGACGTTCATCTGTGTGTGCATCGCCGAGTTCCTGTCGCTGTACGAGACAGAGAGGCTGATCCAGGAGCTGGCAAAGTGCCGCATCGACACCCACAACATCGTGGTGAACCAACTCGTCTTCCCTGACCCACAGAGGCCCTGCAAGATGTGCGAGGCCAGGCACAAGATCCAGGCCAAGTACCTGGACCAGGTGCCAAGAGGAGGGGGGTGGATTTGGGGGGCAGAAATGAGGGGCAGCTGTGGTGGGGAGGGGGAAAATGGGGGGAGTGGGGACAGTGGGGGGACACTGCGTGCTTTTGGAAGGGACAAAAAACGTTTGCATTGGAAAGTAGGATTTGGGGGAGACCAAAATTTGGAGTGGTGGAGGCAGAATTTGGAGCTTGGATTTCTCCGCAGCTGTAGGGGGAGAGGGACTATGGGGGTCAGTTTGGGGGGAGGGGGAGGTAGGATCTTCTCCAGGTTTGGAGAAAGACAAGGGGGATTTACAGAGGGGAGTTTGGGGGCAGTCCAAAGTTTGGGGCTGGGGGAGGAGGATCTGGGGAGTTGGCATGGTTTGTGGGGGCAGTGTGGGATTGGCTGCAGGATTTGGGGCTCTCAGTCCCTCACCAACTCCAGGAGGGGGCAAGGGGGGGTCTGGATGTTACCATTTCTCTCTCTTCCCATAGATGGAGGATCTCTATGAGGATTTCCACATCGTCAAACTGCCGCTGCTGCCCCATGAGGTGCGCGGGGCCGACAAAGTCAACACCTTCTCCTCCCTCCTGCTGGACCCCTACCAGCCCCCCAGCCCCAAATAGCCCCCTGGCCCCAAGTAGTCCCTCGGGGGGAGGGGTGGGTGGTATTTATTCCCCCCCAGGAGGAGCAGACAGCTCTGTTCCCCCCCCCCCCCATACACCTCCCACACAACGTGGGGCTGACCAGCACCATGCCTCCCCCCGGGTGCTCACACCATCCTCACCCCCCACCCCAAATCTGGGGGGTAGCAGAAACGGTGACCTTGTGTAAATAATAAATTTGGGAAGAGGAGAGGGGAGGCTCTGAGGTTTTTGGGATCGGGTGGGTGGGGGGTGGGGAGGACCATGGGACACCAGGGGGGTTCTGAGGGTTTTGGAATCAGGAGGGGGGCATGGGGGGTGGGGTGACGTCAACAACTGCTGGCTCCTGGCCCAAGGGACGCAGGGACCCTCATTAATCAGCACGGATTAACGAGGCACAGGGGGGTGTCCCTGTTGTCCTCATGTCCCCATCCCGCTGGGATCTGTCCCTGCGACCTCACAGAGTTGGCCACGGGGACAGGCGCTACCACCCCCACCCCCCTCCGGGGAGGGGACAGCCCACCCCCACCCCAGGGCAGGGCCAACCCCGCTGGCTGTGGTATTTAGGGCCCTGGGATGGGGACGTGGCCCCAGAGCAGTGGTGGCAGCCACTCCTGGCTCAGCTGTCCTGGGGTGAGTGGGGACACCGGGAGCGCAGGGACGGGGGGATATGGGGAGGCTGGGGGGGGCAACATGCTGGGGTGGCTTTGGGGTGCTCAGGTCCTAAAGTGTGTCCTTCAGGTGTTGTCATCCCTAGGATTTTGGTGTCCCCATTTTGCCATGGGGTTTGGTTCCCCCATGTCCTGTTTTCGTGTCCCCAAGGTTCCTCTGTCCCCAGATTTCAATGTCCCCAAGATTCTGCTGTCCCCTGGTTTTGACGTCCTCAAGATTCTGCTGTCCCCAGGTTTCAATGTCCCCACGGTTCTGCTGTCCACACTGCCCTCATTTAATGTCCCCAAGGTCGCCATCCCGAGGGCTTCACTGCCCACACGGTTTCAACCTCCCCATGACTCCCAAGTCCCCATTTTGGGATCTGGCCATCCCAAATTTCACTGTCCCCAAAGCTTCAGCATCCCTGGAGTGCCGCGTGGATGTCCCAAGGCTCACGGTGTCCCCTGGGGTCCCCGTGGTCCCCGTTCTGTCCCCAGGACAATGACGGTGACGTACACAGCACGGGTGGCCACTGCACGCTTTGGGGGCTTCTCACAGCTGCTGCTGCTGTGGCGTGGGAGCATCTATAAACTGCTGTACAGAGAAGTGCTGCTCTTCCTGGGGGCCTATCTGGGGCTGAGCATGGCCTACCGGTGGGATATGGGGACAGGGGGACATATGGGGACATGGGGATGTGGGGCTGAGCATGGCCTACGGGGAGGATATCGGGATATGGGGACATATGGGGACATGGGGACATTATGGGCATGGGAATGTGGGGCTGAGCAAGGCCTACTGGTGGGATATGGGGACACTATGGGGATGTGGGAACATGAGGCTGAGTGTGGCCTGCCAGTGGGACATGAGGATATGGGGACATCTGGGGGACATGGGAGGATATGGGGGGGCAGTGGTGCCACATTCATCTCCCCCCCACCCCCCCTTCAGGTTTCTGCTGTCGGAGCCACAGCGGCGCCTCTTTGAGAAGCTGGTTCTGTACTGTGACCGTTCTGCAGAGCTCATCCCTGTTGCCTTCGTGCTCGGTCAGAACCCCCCCAGTATTCCCAGTTCCCATTCCCAGTGCTCCCAGTCCCCCCCAGTGCTCCCAGCGCCCTATTCCCTCCCAGCACTCCATCACATCACCCCCACAACCCCCTTCCCAGCCTTCCTTCTCCCTCCCATTACTCCCAGCGTCCCATCCCTGTATTCCCAACGCCCACCCCCCATCCCCTCCCATAGGTTTCTACGTGGCGGTGGTGTTGGAGCGCTGGTGGGGGCAGTTCCGCAGCGTCCCGGCTCCGGACGGGTTGATGTTGGCTGTGGGATGCGGAGTGCACGGAGCGGATGCTCGGGGCCGTATCCTGCGCCGAACTTTGATGCGTTACGGCAGCCTGGCGGCTCTGTTGGTCCTCCGAGCCGTCAGCACGGCTGTCTATAAGAGATTCCCCACCACCGACCACCTCGTGGAGGCGGGTGAGGGGCAAAAGGGGGCGGGATTGTAGGGGTGGGATGGGGAGGAGTGATGTTATGGGGCGGCAGTTCCATGGGGGGGGGGGGGGCATCTTTTGGGGGTGGGGTCGTGGGGATGGGATATTGTGGGGATGGGGTGGGGGGGAGTGATGTAGGGGTGGCAGTGCCATAGGGGTGGCATCTTGGGGGTGGGATGGGGGGCAGCGATGTTACGGGGGTGACGTCATCATGGGGGTGATGTTATGGGGGTAGGATTGTGGAGAGGTGATATTGGGGGTCACCTGGGGAGGCAACATCTTGGGGGGGGGGGTGAGATTGTCATGGAGTGACATCGTCATAGGGGTGGCATCATGGGGGTGACATCATGGGAGTGACATCGCTGTGGTCGTCATCATGGAGAGGAAGACATCATGGGGGTGGTCTCGTTATGGGGGTGGTCTCGTTATGGGGGTGGTCTCATCACTGGGGTCTGTCCCTGTAGGATTTCTGACACGGGAGGAGCGGCGTCGGCTGGATGCGCTGCGCTCGCCCTACAACAAATTTTGGGTGCCCTGCGTGTGGTTTGGGGCGCTGGCGGGGCAGGCACGGCGCGAGGGGAGGGTACGTGATGACTGCACCCTAAAGCTGCTGATGGAGGTGAGACCCCCACACACACACCCGACCCCACAAAGGACCCCCCCTTCACCCCCACCCCAAACCTTCCGTTCTGTGTCTCCTTTTCAGGAGCTGAACCGATTTCGGGCCAACTGCAGCCTCCTCTTCCACTACGACTGGATCAGCGTCCCCCTGGTGTACACACAGGTGGGGATGTGGGGACATTGGGATGGGGATGGGGGCATGGGGACACAGGGATGGGGATGTGGAGGGTCACAGATAGGGGTATGGTGACACAGAGACGCGGGCAGGACCTGAGGTTGTCCCATGGAGGGATGAGGGGATGTGAGGACCTGGATGGGGATGGAGGGGCCACAAAGGGACACGGGGATGGGGAGGGACACGGATGGGGGTATGGGGACACAGCCAGAACCTAAGGTTGTCCCATGGAGTGATGAGGGGATGTGAGGACATGGATGGGGATGGAGGGACCACAAAGAGACACAAAAGGATGCAGGAATGGGGACACGGAGGGTCATGGATGGGGGTATGGGGATACACAGACACAGCCAGAACCTGAGGTTGTCCCATGGAGTGATGAGGGGATGTGAGGACCTGGATGGGGACGGAGGGGCCACAAAGGGGCGCAGGGATGGCAGTACGAGGTGTGATGTGGGCAGTGCTGACCCTGCAGGTGGTGACCATCGCAGTCTACGCCTTCTTTGCCACCTGTCTGATCGGGCGGCAGTTCCTGGACCCGGCCCAGGGCTACGCGGGCCACGAGCTGGACCTGGGGCTGCCTGTCTTCACCCTCCTGCAGTTCTTCTTCTACGTGGGGTGGCTTAAGGTGGGTGACAGCACGGGGGGGGGGTGACAGCATGGGGGGTGACAGCACAGCCATGGGTTGTCACTGCTGCAGGTGGCCGAGCAGCTCATCAACCCCTTTGGGGAGGACGACGACGACTTCGAGACCAACACACTCATCGACCGTAACTTCCAGGTATGGGCTGGGGGGCTTTGGGGGGGGTGTTGGGGGCAGATGGGGACGGCAGTGCCCGCAGGTGTCCATGCTGGCTGTGGATGAGCTCTATGGGGACGTCCCAACGCTGGAGAGGGATCGTTACTGGGACAGTGCCAGCCCCCGTGCACCCTACACGGCGGCCACCGCCGCCCAGCTGCGCCTGCCCAACTTCCGTGGGTCTGCCTTCGATGTGACGTGAGTGGGGTCCCCTCCCCCCAGCAACCCCACCTAAAGAATCCTTCACACTGACCCCCATCCAACCCACAGCCCCCAAAAGAAAGCTCAAGCCCACTCTGAGGAATCCCCACCCTGACCTCAAGATGAGAAACCCCATATTAAACCTCAACTCCTCCAGGACCCCCCCAAGAACCCCGAGATCACCTCCAAAATAAACCTCAGTGACCCCCTAGGACCCTGAACAGCCCCCCCAGGGATCCCAAGACCAGAGATCCCAAATAAACCTCCATCCCAACCCCAGACCCCAAAAGTAGAGACCACCCAATAAACCTTGAGCCCCCCCCCAGCACTCCATGGGAACCCCCCCACCTCAACACGGAGCCCAAAATCTCCTGCAGCCCCCACACCCCAGGCTGGGGGGGGTTCCCTGAAGGCTGCAGTGCATTTCAAGGTGCTCCCACCTCCCAACAGGTTGGCAAAGGAGGAGATGCAGTTTCAACCACTGGAGGATATCGGGGAGACCTCTGAGCCCCCCCCACACCCCCCTATGGCCACCTTCAGCTGCCACTTCTCCCTCCTACGCCACAAGAACAGTGCTGGCTGTGAAGGGGGGCACGGGGCTGAGCCCCCCCCAGGGGCACCCACTGAAGGAGATGGGGACAGCCTGGGGGGGGACACAGCTGTGCTGCTGGGAAGCGTCACAGGGGAGTCACCCCACAGCTGGGACCTGCGCCCCACAGATGAGATGGTGTAGGTGGGAGGGGCCCAAAATGCTGACCCCCCCCCTCCCCTCCCTCCTCCACCAAGCTGGGGCTCAACGTTATGAACTGCCAGGTAATCCCTTAAAAGAAATGAGCCCGAGAACTCTGAGCTCATGGCTTTATTGAAAAAGAGGTATTGGGGAGGGGGGTGGGGAGATCCCCTTCCCCGGGGGAGAAAGGGTACAAAAATAGAAGTGCTAAAAGCCCCCTCTGCCAAAGAGGGGCGCAGAGCCCCCCCCAAAGAGGAAGGGGGCAGATCAGTAGTGTCACAAATGGGTCCAGCCCAGCTTGGGTGAGGGGGCAGCCCCAAGTGACTCCCCCAAATGATGAGCCTGTGGGGTCAACGGTTGGGGGGGCGGCCGTGGGGGGGCCGTGCACGGCGAGCAGCCGTGGCCAAACGCTGCTGGGCCAGGAATGAGTGAGGGCCACTTCCGGGAGGGGTCCCCAGGGCCCCCTCCTCACGTGTCTGCTGCTGCAATGCCAAACCCTGAAGGGGGTGGGAGACATGAGATAAGTGTGGGAACGCCCCCACAATGTGTATTTGACCCTCCCAGGGGGGTATTCTTGCCCCCCACTCTCTGTATTTCCCCTCCACCCTCTCTATTTGCCCCCCATTGTCTCTACTTCCCCCCCCCTCCATACCATGTTGTACCACGCCGTGACCAACAGCCGCTCCTCGCGCTCCTGCTGCGCCCGGCTCCGCTCGTAGTCATTCTGGGTGGGCAACCATGAGGGTGGGTGAAGGGAGGGGGGGTGAGCAGAGTTCTGTCCCCCCCCAGTCCCCCCTCCCTGAGCCCCCCCCTCACCTCCAGGTGCCGGATTAGAGCATCCTTCTCCTGCAGTTGGTTCCTGAGGGCGCGCAGGACAGGAGCAGTGTGGGGGGACTCCAGCACCCGTGTGACCTTGGGGGGGGAAGGGGGGAGCAACAATGTCAGTCCCACCTATATAACCCCAATATAAGGCATTCCCAAAGAGGGGGGCAGCTCTGAATGCCCCCCCTCCACACCTAGAGACCTAGGGGGATAAAAGGGGGGCCCAAAGACACCCATCTCTTTTATCAACATGGGGGGAGGGTGACCCCCAGCCCCACTCTGCTCACCTCTTTGTTGGGGTCCCTTTGCAGCCCCGCTGCCCTCACAGCCTCCAACCTGTGGATATGGGGAAGGGAGGGGGGGGCCTCAAAGAGATGGGGACACGGGGAGGGGGGGCCCCCAATAAGGACTCCTCTCTGTTTCCCCCATACCTATCAATGTTGCGGAGCTGCTGCTGCAGCCGGTCCCGCTGCAGCCGTAGTGCTGCCTCCTGGGCCTGCAGCCGCTGGTTCTCCTGCTGCAGCCGTGCCACTGTCTCCCTGGGGGGTGGCAGGGGGGCAAAGGGTGGGGGGCAGGGGGTGGTAAGGGCAGGCAGGGCAGCTCTGAGGCTTGAGGACCCCCTCCAGGCACCCACCTGAGCTCAGCAGGGAGGATTTCAGCCGCCAGGTTTCCTGCTAGGGCGGCACTCCTATCCAGCACCGCATCTAAAGAGGAGAAATACAGGTTTAATTTGAGTGAGGGGGGACAACGTGGCACCCCCAGAAGGGTTCCTGGCATCGCTGTCACTGCCACTATGGCGGCAACACCCTCCAGAAGAAGGAACAGGCAGAAAAACGCCCACCCCCAGAAGAAAAATCCCAGTGACCCTTATGGGGTCTGTGCCCCCCCCCTCCTTCTTGGGACCCCCGCTCACCTGCCTGCTGCAAGCAGCTCTGCTGCACCTGAGCACAGCGCAGCTCCTCGTTGGCCTCGCGCAGAGCATCGCGCTCCTCCAGCAGCCGCTGAGGGGCGAAAGGAGGAAGAGGGATCAGCAGGAGATAAGAGGGAATGTGTGTGTGTCTGTGGGGAGGGGTCCTGGGGGGGGGGGTCTCACCTCCCTCTCCTGGCTCAGTGCCTCAAACCGCTCCTGCAGGCTGCGGCATTCCTTCTGCCAGCGCTCTGCCTGCAGGGCCGCCGCCGCCTGCTGCCCGCTCAGCTCCTCCACCTGTGGGTGGGGCTCGTCCTGACCACGCCCACAAAGCGCGGGCCCCGCCTACTTCTCACCTGGCCCCGCCTCTGCCGAGGCCACACCCCCAATCACACACAGATTAGCACCCCTGACTCCGCCCCCAGCCCTGTAGCCACGCCCCCAGACCCACAGCCATCCCTTCTTAGCTCTGCCCGAAGCCCCGCCCACTCTATTACTTCTCATTACATGTAGCCCCGCTCCTCCACAAGCCCCGCCCACCGCCGTAAGCCCCGCCCCTCTCCTCAAGCCCCGCCCACCTGCCGCCGTGCCGCCTCCAGCTGCGCCCTGCCCGCCTGCGCCCTGCCCAGCTGCAGTTGCAACGCGTTGGCCCGGCGCATCTGCCCGGCGTGTCGCTCCTCCAGCGCCCGCACCCAGCGCCGCAGAGCCCCGGCCGCCGCTGCCCGGCCCCGGTACGCCTCCACCGCCGCCTCCAGCCGTCCCGCACGGGCAGAGGACGCCCTACCGGGTGAGGAGAGGGACGCAGCAGGGCATCAGATTGGGGCACAGCAGTGCGCGGCACCCAAACGTCAGCCCATCCCCGTGCACCTGAGCGCGTCCATCTCATCCCGCAGCACCCGAGCCTCCCCAGCCAGGCTGCTGAGCTCCTCCGCCCGCGCCTGCAGCCCCCGCGCCTCCTGCTCCAAGCGGCTGCAGCGCGCCCGCAGCTCCTCCTTCCCGCTCTCCAACCTGCAGACGTCATAAAAATCGGTGTCCGGTGGGGTCCCTGTGGACCCCCCCCACGCCTGGCATCTGGAAACCCACCGGTAGTTTTCCTCCTGTAGCTCTTCCACCTGCGCCTGCAGCAGCTGCAGCTTCTTGGATGCAGCACCCGCAGCGTCAGCTTCCAGCTGGGCTTTCTCCTCCCGCAGCGCTCTGTTCTCCTCAGCCAGGCTGCCCTTCTCCTCCAGCAGCGCTGCCACCTGCCTCACATCAGCAGCATTCAGAGCGTGGGACCCCCAGGACCCCCTCCAAGCCGCACTCATAGGGCTTCTGCTCAACCCTCATACGAGACAGCAGAGAATCCAGCTTCTCATACCAGCCCTTTGGCTGTTCTATGCTCAACTCCAGAACAGAGGGGGGGGCTTCTCAGGCTTTAGGACCCACCTGCTGCTCCAGCTCCAGGCAGCGCTGCTGTGGCCCCACAGCATCCTCGGGTTCCTCACTTAGGAAGTAGTAGCGCCGTGACTGTGGGGGGAGGCAAAAAGGAGCTGTCAGTGCTGGGGGGGGTCATTTCGATATCCCAAAACTGCCTCCACCCCTCCCCCAAGTTCTGTCCTGAAAGCCACCAACCTGACCCATCCCCTTTGCAAGGTACTGTCCTATATCCATCCACCCCAAACCCCCCACATCTGCCCCCCCCAGCCCTCCCACCTGAGCATCAAAGCTCTCATACGTCTCCACCATCATCGCCTCCAGGGGTTCTTTATCCAAAAGCTGCAAACCAAATTATAAATAATCAGAGTTGAAGGGGGAGGGGGAGCACCCTCAGGGCATCCCCAACACCCCCAAACCCACCCTGAGCCCCCCTCCCAACCCCACACCTCCTGGATGGCTGTCATCACTCCATGCTGCACCGCCTCATCCAGGGTCATGATGCGTTGGATGTGCTCTGTGGTTTTTTTGGGGGGGGGCACGGATAGGTTATGAAGTGCAAGGGGAGGGGGGTGGGACATTTTGGGGTGTTCAGCACCCCCTCCCCCCCCCCACACACACCTTCCCTTCTCTCACAGCTGACAGCACAGCCCAGCACCAGTCGCACCAATTTGCCCAGTTGCTCTGGGTCGGCACATTGGGCTGCCAGGACCACATCAGGGATGTGATGCTCTGCCACCGCCTGGCCCAGCACCTGTGGGGGGAGGGGGGAGGTACAGATGGGTCAGACCCAAGGATGAGAGCCCCCCTCACCCCCTTCCCATCCCACCGGGGAACCCCCCACCCCAAAACCACAGCTTCCCACACTCACATCCTGCCAGTATTCCAGTACGCTCTGTAGCACCTTCTGCAAGTTGCTTGCCTGGTGGGCAAAAAAAAAAAAATGTTTCACCCCCCCTCCCAGGCACCCCCAAATGAGACCCTCACCCTCAAAACCCTTCCCCAGATTAAGTCCTCCAAAATACAATTCATGAGGTCCTTTAAAATAGCCCTCCCCAACACAACCTCCTCCGGCTGGGAGCCCCACAATTACCCTCCCCCAAACTATTAGTCCTATAATTAATTACCCCTTTCTCCTCCCTCCCCCCCCCCACACACAATACCCCAGGGTCCTATCATTTACCACCCCCTCCCACTAAATCAACTGGGGGTCCTATTTATAATAATTAACTCCCCCCAAAACAGTCAGAAACTCCATTATAAGCCCCCCCAAATTAACACCCCCATAATTAGATCTCCCCAATCAACAGACCCTCACTGCCCCCCTCAAACCCACCCTCCCACAGTTCCCTCCCCCAGCACCATCCTCACCCCCCCCCTCCCCTAGGTAGACCTAAGGTCCCTCCATGCCTTCTTCCGTCCCCCCCCATGCCATGCCCCCTTCCCCAAATAACATCCCCCCCTCCACCTTCAGCCTCCAGTTGTCCTCAGTGCCACTCTGGATGCGGCCCAGCCATGTCTCATTGAACCACAAGGAGTCGCTGGGAAAAGGGGGGGTGGGGGGAGGACACAAATTCAGACCCACCCCCCTTCCAGGGCGGAATGGCGTTGCCCCACTGTGCCCACCCCCCAGTTACTCACATGCAGTGCAGGACATGAGCCAGGGTCACCCCAGTGGTGAGGTCCTGGGGGGAGGTGCAGGGCGAGGGGGGGTCAAAGGTCTGCAGCTGTGGGGGGGGGCACATGGGAGGGTTGGCATCACACCCCCCCCAAAAAAAAGAAACCAAACCACCCCAGCATAGTTGGGAAACTTCATAATTGGGGGATCCCTTAATAATGGGGAACTAATTCCTCCCTCCCCCAAAATGGGGGTCCCAATGCCCCCCCCAAGGCTCAGTCCCCCCCTCCCCCCAAATAATACAGAGCCCAATCAGCACTGCTGGAAGGATCCAGGGCAAGGGGGGGCACAGGGAATAAAAGGGGGGGTCCATGTGCTGAGGGGGTCCCAAAGGAAGTCACAGAGCCCGGATAGCGGGAGGGTCAAAGGTCACCACGAGGGGTAACACAGCCCCGGGAAGGGGTCGTGGCGGGGGGAGTCTCGGCCCCCCCTTACCCAAGGGAGCAAAGGCCCGCAGCACTCCGACCCCGCCGCCATGGTGGCCGCCGGTCCGCCAGGGTCACCGAGCCGCGCCCAGAGCGGCCGCACCTGCAGACCACGCCCCCTTTGTGGGACCTTCTGGACCACTGAGGCGCTACCAGAGCGGCCCCACCTGCCGGCTCCGCCCACGCCTCCATCTTGGAAGAGGGCGTGGCCTCGTGAGGGGGGGGCTCAGCCCCGGCCGCCGCGCCTTTTCCCCCGCGGCACGGGATTGGCTGCGCCGCCCCGATGACGTCAGCGATGAACCCGGCGACTCGGGGTGCGTCACCACCGCGGTGGGGGAAGGGAGGGGAGGTGGTGTCACCATGGCAACGCAGCCCCCGGCACTTCCGGTTCCTGACGTTTGGGGCCTGGAGACCCCCAAGGGGGGGGAGGGGGGGGGGGCGGTGGTCCTGGGGGGCGGGTGGATCAGAGTCGGACCCCCCCCAGCATAATCCTGATGTTTCTCCCAGTAAGGCTGAAGGCCCCCCCCAGTACTCCCGATATATTGCTGCGGTGCTCCCAGTGCCCCCCCCCCCCATCACTGCGGTTCCATTGCTCCCCCCCCCCATATTTTTGCTGTCTCTGCCTCAGGGCATGCTGGGAATTCCTCCCCCCATCTCTCAGCCCCCCCCCCCCCCCCCCTCCCAGTCAGGCCCAGTTCCCCCACTTCCCTCCCAGCCTCACTCCCCCCGCCCCCCCCCCGCACCGAAAGCTGATGGCAGTTGAGGCCGTTGGGGCAGCTGGAGCTGACATAAAGTGAGAACTGTTGGGGGGAGGAGGAGGGAACAGAGCTCCGAGCCCCCCCGCGCCACCACCCTGGGAACCCCTTGACTCCCCCCATGGACCCCTCAGGCACAGCACCAGTGCCCTCAGCTTGGAGCCCCCTCACCCCTATGTGGTGTTTTCAGGAGGGGGGTCACGGCCAGGGCTGACTCAGGGCCTATTTATAGGGAAAGAGAAGTGGGGAGGGAAAATCAGGCGGGTCCAAAATCCCCTAAAATCCAGGCTTGGGGGGAAGGTGGGGGGGTGGAGCGATGGCCGCCCCCCTCCCTGGAAAGCCCCACTGTGCTATGGGGCCCCTATGGGAGATGCATTGTGGGGTGGTGCTGCCCAGCAGGCCAAGACACGTTGTTCGTTAACACACTGCTCGTTAATGTTCTCGTTAACACACATCCGTCCGTGCCCCACCCCAACGCTGGGACTCCCATCCCTGGGGGGGGGGGGGTCTGGGCTGGGTGAGGCTGTATGGATCCATGTGGATCCCATGAGGATCCCGTGTGGGTCTGGGGTATTTCCCATGCAGATTCTGGGTGGGCCCATGGGAATCCCACATAAATCTGTGTGGATTCCATGTGGTCCCATGCAGATCCCGTGTAGCTCCCATGCAGATCCCGTGTAGCTCCCATGTGGTCCCATGCAGATCCTGTGTAGCTCCCATGTACATCATATGTAGGTCCTTACGGAGCACATACATGTTGGTTCTGCATGGATTCTATGTGAAACCCGTGTAGCTCCCATGCAGATCCCATGTAGCTCCCGTGTACATCACATGTAGGTCCTTACGGAGCACATATATGTTGGTTCTCCATGGATCCCATGTCAACCCCATGTCTGTGCATGAAGATCCCATGTGGATCCCATGTACCAGAGTTGAGAGGACCCTGCAGCCCCCCCAGTTCTGCCCAACAAGCTCAGCCCCACGCGTGTCCCCTGCCCCCCCCACAGCGCTCACCCCATCCCCCCATAAGCCCCGCCCCTTTCCCACTCGGGGGCGTGACCAGACGTGTGGGCGTGTCTTCGCCCGCTAAATGGGCGTGGCCAGCGGGCTGCGCAGCCAATGGGACGCGCTTCCGCCCCGCGCGGGTATAAGGCGCGGCGACTGTGGGTTACAGGTTCGATTCCCGTCGCCGTCTTCTCGGTTCTGTGTTCGCCGTTCTGGTTCCGTGCGCGGTTCCGCTGCCGGTTCGGCCGCATGTGCGCGCGGATGGAGCCTCCGTTTTTCCGTTCTCCGCCTTCCCCGGCCGCTTTCTGCCGCCCGGAGCCCGATTACAGCATGCTGCCCGCGGGCTGGGCCCCCACGGAACCGTTCCGTGCGCTCAAACCGTGCACCGACGGCGGATTTTTCGGTGGCGGCGGCGGCACCGGAGGGGGGGGGACTTTTTTCTACCCCCCCACGGCGGAACGCGACTCTTTCCCCACGAGCTTCGCGCAGGCGCTGGATGAGCTGCACCACCCCGGACCCCCCAACGTCAGCCTCCCGGAGCCCCCCCAGGGGATGGCGGCACCGGGGGGGTCCTTTCAAGCGGTCCCCACAACGGAAGGATCACCGGAGCAGCCCCAAGCGGCGGAGTCTCCCGAAAGGCTTCAAGCGGAGAGACGGCGGCTGAGGAACCGGTTGGCGGCGAGTCGGTGCCGGCGGCGGAAGCTGGAGCGGATCGCTCGGTTGGAGCAGCGGGTGCGGGGATTGCGGGCGCAGAACGCCGCGTTGGCGGCGGCGGCTGCCGGGCTGCGCGCTCAGGTGCGGCGGTTGCGGGGCTCCGTGCGGGACCACGCGGGGTCGGGATGCCCGCTGCCGCACGGAGCCGCGCTCGGCTTCTAAAGGGAGGTGGGGGGGGGTCTTGCGGGGTGAGGGACCCCGCGGAGAGCACGGAAACCCCCCCATCAAATAGAGCCCCGGCGGCTCCTGATGAGACTATTTAGGGGTCTTCTAAGGGACCCCCCCGCACACAGCGGCTCCAGATGGCACTTGAGGGGGTGCTTCCACACGATGCGGACCCCGCCGCGCTGACGGCAACGGATGGGAGTTTTGAAGACCCCCCCCTCCTCCATGAGGCGCCCTTCGCATGGGAATTCTGGGGATGATGACCCCAAACTCCCCCCCCCGGCGGCGGCTCCGGTTGGCACTTACGGGGATTCCTCCGACGGCTCCAGATGGGACTTACAAGAACTCTCCTTTTCCCCTCCCCGGGGTCCTCCAGCGACTTCAGGGGACCTCTGCACTCGACGGCGGCTCTGGTGGGACGTTTTGGGACCCCCACCCGGGGACGAGCACAGAAGGGAGCTTGTAAGGATAGGAGGTGGGGGCTTTAAATGTGCCCCCCCTCGCCAAAAAGACCGACCAGAAGGGACCTGCGGGACCAGGGCCCCTTCCCCCGGGGCTGGGACAACCTCAAAGGGGGCCTGGAGCCCCCCCACTCTCCAACGGGGCGAAGAAGCCCTATAATTCCCGGACGCATTTTATTGTTATATATATTTTTTTTGTACGTTTGTACGGATTAATTTAATAACTATAAGAATTGAGTTAATTGTGCTGTGCTGAATGCTTATGAGGGTGGTGGGTGGGTTTACTCCCCCCCGGTCTCCTTCCTGGAACCCCCAGACTCCATTCCTTGAGATTCCCCCCCCCAACCCCGCGTAATGACGTCAGCGGAAGGGGGCGGGGCCGGGGCTTTCCCCACTGACGCAGCCATGCCCATATATGGACAGGCGGGGGGCCGTTCCGGGAACCCCTCCCCCTCTTCCCAGTGCTGCCCGGCACCGCCCGCCCCATGGGGGGACACTTCCCGGCTGGGGGGGGAGGGGGGGCTTCCGGAGTCTAGGGGTGTTTTGGGGATCTGGAGGAAGGACGCAGAGTTCATTTGTCTCGGGGGGGGGGAGGGGGGAGGGGTGGGCTCTCAGTTTCCCCTATGGGGTTGAGCGGGTCTGGGGGTGGGCACAGGGTTGATGGGTAGGGGAGAGGGAACTGGGGTCTTCTTGGGAGTGCTGGGGTGGGTTCTGCGATGGTTTTAGGGAATTGCCGGGTGGGGGGGAGTCGGGCAATTTGGGGGGGGTGGGTTCTGAGGTGATATTGGAGGGCTCTGGAGGAGGGACCGCGTTCTGACACCACCCGCAGATGTTTGTGAACGCGGTCGGTCCGGCAGTCCTATGGGAAATCCCCACCCACCCAACTCCGGGCAGCGCTATAGGACCCCCCACCCTCGCCCCCGACCCTATGGACTACGTTTCTCAGAATGCTTTGCGCGGCAACGACCCTCCGAGGCCACGCCCCTTCCGTTAGACCACGCCCCTCCTCGAAGCCACACCCCTACACGGGGCCACGCCCCTCCAGGAAGCCACGCCTCCTCCCTGAGGCCACGCCCCCCGCGATGGCGCTGGCAGCGTTGGAGCGGGACCCTGCGGGCGGGGGTCTCTTCGCCTCCCCCGTCCCCCCTTCTTGCCGCAGCTGCCCCTGCGTGCTGGGGGTGGACGAGGCGGGGAGGGGTCCGGTGCTGGGTGAGAGGGGGGGGGTTAAAGGAGGTTGGGGGGGAGTTGCACGTGGTGCAGGTTTTGAATGGGGAAGTCCCGTTATGTTGTTGGATGGGGGGGGGCGAGGGTCCCATTCTTTGTGGTGTGGGGGCTTTGTATGGGGATGGGGGGCTGCGTTATCCCGGAGTTTGTATGGGGGTGGGTTCTGTTACATCGGAGTTTATATGGGGTGGGTTTTGTGTCGAAGGTGCTCTTATGGGGGGGGTCCTATGAGTTTATATGGGACGGCTGTTCTGTTGTATCGGGGTTTAATACGGGGTGGGTTTCAAGGGGGTCTCCTTCACCCCCCCCCCACCGTTTTCAACCCCCGTGCCTCCCTCCCCCCCCAGGCCCGATGGTGTACGGGATCTGCTATTGCCCCAAGGAGCAGCTGCAGGAGCTGGAGGCGCTGGGGGTGGCAGGTGGGAAGCTGGGGGGGGGGCAGTGGAATTATGGGGGAGGGGAGGGGTTGTGGGCATGGGGAGAACTCAGGGTGGGGAGGGGGGTTCTGGAGGGGTCCTGGATCCATGTTACCTGATATAAAGGTGCCTGGAGGGGGAGGTTTGGTTTTCTTTTTGAGAGGGGGGTCTTGAAGTAGGAGGGGGGGGATTTAGGGATTTAGGGGATCCTGGAGGGAGGGGGGGCTTTGGGGGGGGCTTTCACCCCACTGTGCCCCTTCAGACTCGAAGACGCTTTCGGAGTCGGAGCGTGAGCGGCGCTTTGGGTTGCTGGAGGCGGCGGGGGGGCTGCTTGGGTGGGCGCTGCAGGTGTTGCCCCCCCAGCACATCTCAGCCTGCATGCAGCAGCGGTGAGCCCCCCCTTCCCCCCCCCCCAAATTCCCCTCACCCTTGGGATACTCCACCCCCACCCCGTTATCTTCTTTGGGGTCCCACCTTCTATAAGCCCCATCATCACCCCCTCCCCAATTTGGGGTGCTGGAAGGTGACCCCCCCCCAATCCCCAGGTCAAAGTACAACCTGAATGAGCTGTCCCATGACACCGCCACAGAACTCATCCAGCACGTGCTGGATAATGGGGTACAGGTGGCCGAGGTGAGTGGGGGGGGTGTTGGGGGGGGTGAAGACCCCACTTTGTTTCCCCCCAAATGCCTCAGTGGGGCTGAGCAGAGTGGGGGATGATTTGGGGGTGGGGATTTGGAGGTCTTTGGGGTGATGCTGGGGGGGTTTGGGGAGAACTGGGGGCTCTGGGATGCTCTTGGGGGAGTGGGGTACACGCTCTATGCCCCCCCCCCAGGTGTTTCTGGACACAGTGGGGCCAGCAGAGAAATATGAAGCAAAGCTGCGGGGTCGATTCCCGGGGCTGGAGATCACCGTGCGCCCCAAAGCTGATGCTCTCTTCCCCATCGTCAGCGCTGCCAGCATCTGTGCCAAGGTGACCCCCCCCCACTGCGACCCCCCCATCCCCCCACTGCGACCCCTCCTCCCCCTACACCATCACCACTCTGACACTCTCCCTGGCACTTTGACTCCCCCGTATCTTCCCCCTTTGCTGATCCCAAGACCTGAAGCAGATGCTCTTTTTTTTTTTTTTTTTTTTTTGGGGGGGTGGGGGGGGAGGGAAGTCCTGAGGGAGCCCAACTTGCCCCACTCCAGTTTTTCTCTACCCTCCTCCCCCCCACCCCCAGGTTGCCCGTGACCGTGCAGTGAAGTGTTGGAACTTCACAGAGGATTTGGGGGATGACATCGACCGTGATTATGGCTCGGGGTACCCCAATGGTAGGAGCTGGGGGGGTCACAAGGGGAAGGGAGGGGGAAATGTCATGGCAACCTTTAACTTCCCTCCTCACCCCCCCCCCGTTCTGACTCCCCAGACCCCAAAACAAAGGAGTGGCTGAGGAGGAACCTGCAGCCCGTGTTTGGGTTCCCAGGGTTGGTGCGGTTCAGCTGGGGCACAGCACAGGAACTGCTGCGGCACGGGGGGGTCCCTGTCACCTGGTATGGGGGAAAGGGGGAGCTGGGGGGGTCCTATTACCTGGTACAGGTTGGGGTTGGGTCCTGTCACTTGGTATGGGGGGGGTCTGTGGGAGTCTTGGGTCCTGTGGAATACAGGATGGGAAGAAGAGACTGTGAGATGGGGGGGGGAGGTGCTGAAGGATGCAATACAATGCGGGGGGGTCTGAATGGGAAGAGAGGATCACATTGTTGGAGTGCTGGGGGATGCGGCAGAACCCCCCCCTTATGTTTCTGTACCCCCCCAGGGCCGATGAGGACCCATCCCAGGACCCCTCTGCCCCCCCCTCGGTTCTCTCCTACTTCAGCCGGAGCTCCCCCCGCCGCTCCCCCCACCGCTTCTTCCAGGAGCGCAGCCTGAAGGCCCTGGCTGAGTTGTGAACTGCCCCCCCCCCCAAAAATAAACCACTCCTCCCTCTTCCCAAATACTCACCTGCCTTCAATAGAACCGTGCTTTTCATAAAAAAAAAAAAAAATAAATAATCCCAGTTTCTTTATTTAAGGGGGGGCAGTGACAAAGGGGGCGGCTATTTGGGGGTTGAAGCGTGTGTGTGTGGGGGGGGGGGGGGGACATGGGGGTGCTGCAACCCCCCAATCTCTTTGACACCCAAACCTCCCGATCCCATTAACCAGCGCTGGCGCTGTGCCCATAGTGCACCATGGCCTCAATCCGGGAGGGATTACGGCCATAATCCGGGGGGGAGGGGGCGGTTCGCAGGTTGGGGGGGGGGGCAATGTATGTGGGGGTATCGATGTGGGGGTCCATGCAAACTGCTGACCCCCCCCCCATCCCCTTATTCATTTTGGGATCGTTTTTAGGGTTTTTGCAGTGCAGTGACGTCATTTAGGAGTACTGAGATTTTTTTAGGGGGGCGGTGGGGGCGGGGGTCACTCGGGGTCGGGGGGAATTTGCTGAATTGCAAATTGCCGGTGTGAAGTTTATTGTGGAGATTTTTGGGTGGGGGGGGGGTGTATCGGGAACAGCGAACGCTTCAGCACCACGGACAGCGCCCGGGCGTGGCTTTTGGGGGCGTGGACTGGGGGCGTGGCCAAGGGTGGGTGGGGGCAACAGTGGGCGGGGCTTCGCTGGGGGGGTCCCGTGCGGCGGATTGCGGAGGGCGGCCGGGGGGGTGGGGTGGGGGGGGGCGGTTGTGACCCCCCCCGGAACGGCACCGCTATGGACGATTCGGGTGTGATCCGGCGACGGCGGCTGCAGGTATGGGAATGGGGGTCTTTGGGGAGGGGGCAAAGGCAATGCAGCCCCGATCCCGGAGGGGGGGAGCAGAAGGGCTGTTTTTTATTTTGGAGGGGGGGGAGGATGGGAGGGTCGGTTGTTTATAGGGACTGATTTTTGGGAGGGGGGGTCTGCCCCCCTTCCCCCTCCCCCACGTTTTGCAGGAGGAGCTGCCGCTGCCGAGGAAGAGCAGCAGGTGAGCCCCCCGCCCCCCCACCGGGCCCTTCCCCCCCTCCATCATTTGCCGGGTGGGGCCGCACGCGCACGGAACGCACCCCCTCCCCATCTACCCCCCCCCCACCACCACCAACAGCCCCGCCCCGGCCCCGCCCCGCGCGCTGCGGCCGCTGCCGCGTTGTCCCCCCGCGGCATAGCCTGGACCCCCCCCCAGCCCGGACCCCCCCCCATCCCGTGATGCCGATCCCGGTGGGCAGCGGCAGCGGCACAATGTTCCGCCGCACTAAGAGGTAGCGCGGCCTTCATCCCCATCGGCGGCCTTCATCATCATCATCCTCACCCCCCCCCCCCGCCGCATCCTTCATCCCCTGCCCCCCCCCCCCCCCGCTTTCATCCAGCCCCGGCCTTCTTCATCCTCCCCATCCTTCATTGCCCCTCTGTCTTCATCCTCTGGCCTTCATCCTTCCTTCATCCTCCTCCTCCCTCATCCCCCCCCATCCTCATCCTCACCCCTTCCTTCATCCACATCTCCTGGCCTTCATCACCCCATCCTTCATCGCTCCTCATCCTCAGACTTCATCCTTTCCTCCATCCTCTCTCCTGCAGCCCTCACCCCTCCATCACCCCCCCATCTCCCCCCCATCCCCATCCATCTTCATCTCTCAGCCTTCCTCCCTCCCTCCTCATCCTCCATCCCCTTTTTCCCTGCCCCACCCCATTACCACCCGTTTTTTGGGGGTTTTCTTTCTTTCTTTTTTTTTTGGGGGGGAGGGGGGAGCTGTTGTGGGCATGTTTTCTATATGCAAGGGATCCTACCCCACCTCATGCCCCCCTCCCCACGGTGTCCCCCCCCCCGCCGTGTCCCCCCAGCTGCCGTACCAACAACAGGAAGAGTCTGATCCTGACCAGCACATCCCCCACCCTCCCACGGCCGCACTCACCGCTGCCAGGACACATCGGTGAGACCTCCCAGAACCCTCCCCGGGACCCCCCCCCCCAGGACCCCACAACCCTGGAAGTCCCCCAAATCCCCCCTGAAATCCCCTCCATCCAGAGCCCACAGGGTCCCCCCCTATTTGCTGAGACCTATTGTGCCCCTCAGCCCCAATCCCCCCCACCCCAGACCTCTGTGGGACCCACAGCCTCCCCTACCCAGAAAAAGCCACATAGATCCCTCCAAAATTGCTGCCCCCTCCTCCCCCCCCTCCCCCCCCTCCAGAGGGACACATTGTCTTCCTCCTCCTATAAACCCACTTAGGGACCACCCCAAAGCCTTCATAGGACTGATAATCCCCTCCCCCCTCATTCACTGGGGTCTCTCCTGATGCCCCCAACTCTTTTCCCCTGAGTGTGGGTGGAGACTGGCAGGGTGGGGGGGCTGACAATGGGAAGGGGGTTTTATGTCATCCCTATGTTCTCCTCCATGTCCCCCCCACAGGCAGCAGCCCCCTGGACAGCCCCCGCAACTTCTCCCCCAGCAATCCAGCACACTTCTGCTTCGCCTCATCTCGCAGGTGGGGGAGGAAGGGGGGGGTCCCAGGTTGATGGGGGGTCCCATGGTGGGAATTCATCCCAGTGAGGGGGGGGTGTCTCAGTGTGGAGAGGTTTCAGAGCAGGGAAGGGTCCTAGGGTGGGGAAATGGCCGATGGCTGGGGGGTTCTGAAGGTGTGAGGTGGTCGCATATTGGGGGTGGTCCCAGGGTTGGGGTGGTCTCAGGTTGGGGGGGGTAGTCCTTGGTGGGGGGGGTTCACTGAGGTCACCCCCAGAGCCGACGGGCGCCGGTGGTCCCTGGCCTCACTGCCATCCTCAGGCTATGGCACCAACACCCCCAGCTCCACTGTCTCGGTGAGTGCAGGGGGGTCCCTCGGTACCCCCCAACCCCACAGGGAGACCCCCAACCCTCCCCTCCATATTGCCCCTCCCCCCCCCCCCCCAAATTGATGCTGGGTGTTCTTCCCCCTGTATGAGCACCATGAGTGTCCCACCAATGTTGGGGGGTTGGAATCTATTGAAGAAGGGTCCATGAGGTGCTCTATAGGGGTCTGTGAGGGGGATTCATGGGGAGGGGGTCCATGGGGGAGGGGGGGCATGGGGGAAGGTCCATGGGGGGAGGTCCAGGGGAAGGGGTCCATGAGGGGAAATATGGAGGGGACAGATGGGGGAATCCATGGAAGGGGGTCCATGGAGGCGATACATGGGGGGGATTCATTTGGGGGGGTCCATGGAGGGAGGTCCGTGGAGGGATCCATGGGAAGGAGTCCATAGAGGGGACACAGGGAGGGGGTCTATGAGGGGGTCCATGGGGAGAGGTCTATGGGAAGGGATCCATGAGGGGGTCCGTGGGGGGGATCCATGAGGGGGTCAATGGGAGAGGGTCCATGGGGGGGGTCCATGGGTGGGAGTCCATGAGGAGATCCAATTTGGGGGGGTCCATGGGAGGGGGTACATGGGAGGGAGTCCATGAGGGGGGTCATGGGGGGGAATCCATGAGGGGGTCTGTGGAAGGGGGTACCCATGGGGGGGATCCATGGGGTGGGCCCATGGGGGGGCCCATGGGGTGACGCGGGCGCGCAGTCCTCGTGCTCGTCCCAGGAGCGCCTGCATCAGCTGCCGGCTCAGCCCACGCCGGAGGAGCTGCGCTTCCTCTCCCGACACTTTGGCAGCTCTGAGAGCCTGGCTGAGGAGGAAGGAGGGGGTCGAGGGGGGTCAGCCCCCCGCCCCAGGTCCCGCAGCCTCAGGTGGGGCCGGGGATGGCGTGGGGTTTTTCGGGTGATATGGAAGAGTTTGGGGGGAGTGGGGCGATGGGGACATCAGGAGACACCTGAAGGTGATGTGGGGTTGGGGGTGGCGTGGGGAGACGATGGGGGCAAAGTGGGGGGGATTGGGGTACCAAGGGGCTGGGGACAGCAGGGGACACTTGGGGGAGATGTAGAGTTGGGGATATTTTGGAACCGGGGGACACTGTGGGGACATCTGGGGGTGATGTGGGGTTGGGGATGTTTTGGGGCTGGGGGGATGCTGGGGGTCCAGCAGGTGCCAGCATTGTCCCCCCAGCCCCGGACGTTCGCCCTCATCCCATGACAATGAGATCGTGATGATGAACCACGTGTACAAGGAGCGCTTCCCCAAGGTGGGGCCTGGGGGGATGGAGGGGGGCTACAGGTGTTTCGGGGGCTGGGACTGGTCCAAAGAGGGGGTTTGGGATCCTGGGAAGTGGACTTGGAGTGAATATGTGAGCCTAGAGAGAATATGGGGAGGGGGGGAGATTTGGGTGTTTATAAGGATGAGTCTGTAGGGCACTGGGGGAGCATATGGAATATTGAGGATCTTCTGGGGATCCATGGGGAACTGCAGGACATATGGGGTCTTGGAGGTCTTCTGGGAGTCTTTAGGATATTGAGGAAGCCTTTGGGATCTTCAGGTTTATGGGGGTTGTTGTGGGGCAGCCACGGGGGTCTCAGGGGGCAGCAGGGCAGCGTGGATCCCGGCCCCACAGGCGACGGCGCAGATGGAGGAGAGGCTGGAGGAGTTTGTGCGGAGCTGCGGCCCCGGGGGGACCCCACTGGCTGATGGAGCTCTGAGCTTCATCCAGCACCAACTGGCAGAGCTGGCACGGGACTGCCTGGCCAAGGCACGGCACGGCCTCATCACTGCTGGGTACTTCTATGAGCTGCAGGAGAACATGGAGCGGCTGCTGCAGGACGTGAGTGGGGGGTGGGGACACAGTGGGGGATAGCAGCACCCAATGGGGTGTTAATGTCAGCCAGTGGGGACCCAATGGGGGATAAGGGCACCCAATGGGGGTCAATGTCACCCAATGGGGGTCAATGTCATCCAATAGAGACCCAACAGGAGTTGATGTCTTGTCACCCAATGGGGGTCAATGTCACCCAATGGGGACCCAGCAGGTGTTGATGTCACCCAGTGGGACCCAATGGGGACCCAATGCCACCCAACAGTATTCAGTAGGACACAGAGGACCCCAATGTCACCCAATGGGCACCCAACAAATATCCCCCACCCCTGGGTGCCACTGGGACCCCCCAGCCCCCTTTACACTCCCCAGGCCTACGAGCGCTCGGAATCAGAGGAGGTGGCCTTCATCACGCAGCTGGTGAAGAAGCTCCTCATCATCATCTCCCGCCCCGCGCGGCTGCTGGAGTGCCTGGTCAGACCCGGGACCCCCCACACCACCCCAAAGAACCCCCAGACCCCCCTTCTCATCCCGCACTGCCCCAAACATCCCACAGGACCCATCCTTCCTGGTCACCATGGCACCGTCTCAGCCAATCCAGATGGGGCAGGGCTTCCATTGCCATGACAACAGACATGATGCTGGGACTGCTTCATGTCACTGCATGTCCTGAGCACCACTGGGGTGGGGGGATGGGGGCACACGGGAAGCACACGCGTGTGCGTGGTGCGAGCAGATCCTTGACCCGTGCACACACACAGCTGACTTTGCACGCACATCCTCTCACACAGACCCGTGTTTGTATCCATCAGTGTGCCACGGCGTGTGCACACATGTGACACATGCATAACGGTCTGTGTGTGCCCACAGGAGTTCGACCCAGCTGAGTTCTACCAGCTGCTGACGGCGGCGGAGGGGCAGGGGCTGCTGAAGGCCGACATCCCACGCTACATCATCGGGCAGCTGGGGCTGGCAAGGGACCCCTTCCCTGGTATACAAGTGGGGTCACATGGGAAGCACATGTGTGCTGAAGTGTGCAGAGCTTGCGTGCACACGTGTGACATCCCGTGTCCCTGCAGATGTGGTACACCTGGAGGAGCCCGATAGTGGTGGCTGCAACACCCCAGAGCCTGAGGAGGGGGCTGAGGTGGGCACCGGGTTGGTCTCTGTGTCCCCACATCCCCCCACGTGTCACCATTTCATGCCGTCATTCACATCACCCCACACCCCCCCCACATCCCCACATCACCCCATGTCCCCACATCACCCCATATCCCCCCATGTCCCCACATCACCCTGCATCTCCACATCATCCCATGTCCCTACATCACCCCATCACCCCCCGCATCCCCCACATCCCCCGTCCCCGCCCCCCCAGGCCCGCAGCGCTGTCCCCAGACCCAAGAAACCACCAGGTGAAAACGACTTCGAGACCATCAAACTCATCAGCAACGGCGCCTACGGGTGAGAAGGCGTGGAGTGGGGGGTCGGGGGGGTTCAGGGTGGGGGTCCGGGTCGGGGTCCCGGCATGACGGCTGCTTGTATGCAGGGCAGTGTATTTGGTGCGGCACCGCGCCACGCGGCAGCGCTTCGCCATGAAGAAGATCAACAAGCAGAACCTGCTGCTGCGCAACCAGGTCCAGCAGGCCTTCGTGGAACGCGACATCCTCACCTTTGCTGAGAACCCCTTCGTCGTCAGCATGTTCTGCTCCTTCCAGACCCGCCGCCACCTCTGCATGGTCATGGAGTACGTGGAAGGTGCGGTGTGGGGTGTGGGAGTCGCGATATGGGGGCTGGGAGTCATGATATGGGGGTGGGAGTCGTGATATGGGGATGGGTGCTCTGATATAGGGATGGATGCTGTGATATGGAGGTGGGTGTTGTGATATGGGGACTGGAGCCAAGAGTGTAGGGCTGGGTGTCGTGAAACAGACCAGCTGTCGCGATATGGGGTTGGGTGCTGTGATATGGGAAGTGGTGCTGTGATGCAGGGAATGAAGCAGTGCCACACAGGGTTGGGTGTTACCATCCAGGGCTGGGCATTGTGATATCGGGTTGGGGGGGTCGCGATATGGCGCAGGTGGGGCGGCTCATATCACGATAATCGCCCGTTTCCATCCTGCAGGCGGGGACTGCGCCACGCTGCTGAAGCACATCGGGGCGCTGCCGCTGGAGCTGGCGAGGCTCTACTTTGCCGAAACCGTGCTGGCCTTGGAATACCTGCACAACTACGGCATCGTGCATCGCGACCTCAAACCCGACAAGTAGGGGAGGCCCGGGGGGGTTCCCGGGGGGGTCAGGAAGGGGCTTTGGGGAGGTCTGGGGGTGTTCCAGCTGCTCCCCATCCCCCCCACCCCCCCAAACCGCAGCCTCCTGATCACATCGCTGGGCCACGTGAAGCTGACGGACTTCGGGCTGTCCAAGATGGGGCTGATGAGCCTCACCACCAACCTGTACGAGGGGCACATGGAGAAGGACGCCAGGGAGTTCCGCGACAAGCAGGTGGGCGTGGCCAGGAGCGTGGCCAAAGGGAACAACCAATGGGTGTGCTCAGAGGGCGTGACTGGGGGCGTGGCCACTGGAGTGTAGCCAATGGGTGTTGCTTGTGGGCGTGGCCGGGGCGAGGCCAAAGGCGGTGAGCGACCAATGGGTGTGCTCAGAGGGCGTGATTGAGGGCGTGGCCAAGAGGAGCAGCCAATGGGTGTTGCTTGTGGGCGAAACAGGGGCGTGGCTAACGCTGAGCCCGCCCCCAGGTGTGCGGTACTCCCGAATACATCGCGCCGGAGGTGATCCTGCGTCAGGGCTACGGGAAACCCGTGGACTGGTGGGCAATGGGAATCGTCCTCTATGAGTTCCTGGTGGGCTGCGTCCCCTTCTTCGGGGACACCCCCGAGGAGCTTTTCGGGCAGGTCATCTCGGGTACGGGGACATGGGGACGTGGGGGGGGGGCACACGGGGGATAGGGAATGTCATTGTGGGTATGGGGACACTGGGGACATGGAGGGGCAGGAGATGTCACTGTGGGTATGGGGACACTGGGGACATGGAGGGGCAGGAGATGTCACTGTGGGTTTGGGGACATTGGGGGCATGGAGGTGTCACTGTGGGTATGGGGACACTGGGGGCATGGAGGGGCAGGAGATGTCATTGTGGGTATAGGGATCCAAGCACACAGTGCACATTGGCTCCAGTATGGGGACAGAGGGATGGAAATGGTCACCTCCAGGACATGGGGACACAAGGACAGCAATGGGGACATGGGATGGGGGTAGGGATGGGGCACTGCCGGCTCAGGGACAGACATGGGGACTCAGAGGGGGCTGCTCATGTCCTGTATGGGGACACAGGGCTGGGCTGGGCTCTTGTGTTCACATCCCCATATCCTCACCCGCCCTCCAGATGAGATCCTGTGGCCAGAGGGGGACGAGGCTCTACCCCCTGATGCGCAGCACCTCATCTCCTGCCTGCTGCAGACCGACCCCCTGCGACGCCTGGGGGCGGGTGAGACCCAAACCCCACAGCCCACCTTACCTCTGTGTCACCCCACGTCACCCCACGGCACCCAATGTCCCCATGCAGGCGGAGCACAGGAGGTGAAGGCTCACAGCTTCTTTGCAGCGCTGGATTGGACCGGCCTGCTACGGCAGAAAGCTGAGTTTGTGCCCCATCTGGAGTCTGAGGAGGACACGAGTTACTTTGACAGTGAGTGACCCGCCCCCCTCCCCGGAGGGTCCCCTGGGGCACTGGTGGCACCCATGGAACCTCCCAGGACACCCCATTCTGTCTCCCCTGGGAACCATTAGAACCCACCTGTGGCTCCCCACAGTGGTTGTCCTTTCCCCATGGAAGCTTCCTGATGGCCCCTTTCTGATGGGATCATCTGAGCCCGCTTAGGGACACTTTATGCTCCTTCCCCCCCCCCCCTTCCCCCTTATTCCCTCCCACCCTCCTACAGCACGCTCGGACCGCTACCCCCACATCACCTCCTATGAGGATGAGGACACGACAGAGGATGAACCCGTGGAGATCCGGCAGTTCTCATCCTGCTCCCCGCGCTTCAGCAAGGTGGGGGCAATGGGGAGGGGGCAAGGGGACACGGGGCGGGGGGAACAGACGGGAGGGAACACATGGGGATGTGCAGCACAGGTTGATGGTGCACAGCCTCATCTGGCGTGCGCTCACACTTGTGCAAACCATCGTGTGAATCCTTGGTGGGATCTCAGCGCAGCCCCGCTGTTCCCCCTCCCCTGCCCCCCCCAGGTGTACAGCAGCCTGGAGCAGCTCTCTCAGCAGCCGGAGCCAAAGGCAGCCAAAGGACGGCCGCGGGATGAGGGACGACGGGAGGGCATCGCCAGGGAGCGGGGCTGGCGCACGGCGTCCCCTGAGCTGTGAGCATGGGGGGGGACATCAGACCCTGGGGGGGTACAACGGGGTCTGTGGGGGACACCTCTGTTCCTGGGGAGGGCGGAACGTGTGGGTCCCTAAATGGGTCCCTAAATGGGGCATAGGGTGTTCCCAAGGGGGTCTGCAGATGTTGCCCCCCACTCCCCCCAGCAGCACTCTGCTTTCTGCAGGAAGCGCCCACCAGCGCCTGAGCCCCCCCCAGCTGAAGGGGACAGCAGCCCCCCACCCGGTGCCCGGCGTCGCTTCTCGGCCCTACTGGAACCGGGACCCCCCCGCAATGGGGTCCCCCCCCGAGACGGCCCAACCGAGAGCACCCCAGAGGAGCCAGGTGGGTGCTGGGGGATCCCTGTGTGTCACCTCCATCCCCCCCCTCCCCCATCACTTCCATGCCCTCTCCTTTAGGTGACCGGGTGCAGCCCACCCCCCGCACTGAGCTGGGGCTGCGGCGGCCGCGACACCCAGGGGTGACCCCCGAAGGGGGGGCTGATAAACGCAGCCCCCGTGGACCTGGAAAGGTCACCAAATCGGCATCGGCCACCGCGCTGTCTGTCATCATCCCCAGCGGTGAGTGTGTCCCCCCCGGGTCACAAAGGGGGGCAAAGTCTCCAGGGTGGGAGTCCCTCAGGGATGGGGGCAGTGGGTGATGGTGCCCCGAGAGTCCCCAAGGGTGATATGGTCCCTTAGGACCCCATAACCAGCAGTGTCCTCGGGGTGATTGGGTCCTCAAGGGTGCTGGGGGCTGGCGGTGTCCCCAGGGTGGGGGTCCCAGTGTCCCTCTTGGTGGTCACAGTACCATGGTGGGTGCAGGGGAGGCGGCCGGCTCCTCTCCCCTGGGCAGCCCCATGTCCCCACGCTCGCTGTCCTCGGATCCGTCCTCACGGGATTCCTCCCCCGGGAGGGAATTGGCCCCCGCCGTGGCTGCCCCCCGTTCTCCCATCGCCATCCCACGACCCGGCAAGAAGTTTGGCTTCACTCTGCGTGCCATCCGAGTCTACCTGGGGGACAGCGACGTCTACAGTGTGCATCATGTCGTCTGGGTCAGTGGGAACGGGGGGGTATGGGGGTGGGAGGGGGTATGGGGTCATGGAGAGATGTGGGGGGATGTGGGGTCATGGGGGATTGTAGGGGTGTGGGGGGACATGGGTGGCAATGTGCATGTGGGGGGGATGTGGAGAGGGTGTGGGTGTGGGGAAGGGATGTGGGGGAAGATAGGGGGACAAGGAGGGGATGTGGGCACTGAGGTGTCTGCATGGTTTGGGTCCCCATGGTGGGGGCCATGGGGTGACGGCTCTGTGTGTGCAGCACGTGGAGGAGGGGGGCCCGGCACAGGAGGCGGGGCTGTGTGCAGGGGATCTCATCACCCACGTCAACGGGGAGCCCGTGCACGGGTTGGTGCACACCGAGGTGGTGGAGCTCATCCTGAAGGTCAGCGGTGCATGGGGGCTGGGGGGGGTAGGGGCTGTGAGGTGTGGGGTCATGTGGGGTCATGGGTGTTAAGGGGGTTGTGGGGGTGGTGTCATGTGAGAGTGGGTCGTGGGGTTATGGGGTCTGGGGTCGTGGGGTGTGAAGTTATGGGTTGTGGGGTCACTCAGTGGGGCTTGTGGTTATGGGATCTCAGGGTCATAGGGGGTCACGGGCTGTGGGGTCATTGGGGGGGTCACAAGGGTTGTGAGATGTGGGATCGCGGAGGCCAAAAGCCCCCAGGAATGAGAGGTCAGGGTGGGGTCAGAGGTCACGGCTGGCTCGTGGGTCGCGGTGATGTCACGTGGGTTCACGGCGGGGTCAGATGTCACCCCCCCCCAATCACTCCGCAGAGCGGCACCAAGGTGCTGGTGAGCACCACTCCCTTGGAGAACACCTCCATCCGCCTCGGGCCCGCTCGGCGCCGCAGCGCCCGTGCCAAAATGGCTCGCAGGAACCGCCGGGGCGGCGCCGGGAGCGGCCACGAGAGGTGAGCAGCGGGCCGGTCAGCACCGGGGCACCGGGATAGCGCGGGACCTGCAGTGAGTCCTCCCATCCGGCAGGCGGCGCAGTGCGCTCTTCCGCCACCTCGCGCGGCAGGCGTCCCTGCTGCACACAAGCCGCTCGCTGACGTCTCTCAGCCGCTCGCTCTCCTCCTCCGACAGCCTCCCCGCCTCTCCCACGCACGCGCGGGCGCGGGATCCCGCCCACCCGCCTCGCGCCGCCGAGACAGGTACCGGGCCGGGGGGGAGGCGATGGCGGCGGAGGAGGGCGGGAGCCGGAAGTGGGGGGGGGAGGAGAAGGGAGGAAGGGAAGGGCGGGGCTACGGGAACGGAAGTGGGTCTGGGAGGGAGCCGGAAGTGGTGGCTGGGGGATAACATGGCGGCCTGGGGAGGTCGCAGGGCCGAGGCCTGGTGCGAGAGCCACGCGGTGACGCTCGGTTCGGGCAGGGCCGTCCCCGCCCAGCAGCTCCCCGGGCTCCAGCGCTCCCCCGTCGCCGGCTCCGGGCCCGCATCTCCGCCCCAGCTCTCTGCAGGGCCTCTCCCCGAAGCTGCAGCGGCAGTACCGGGCAGCGCGCTGCAAGTCGGCGGGCAGCATCCCGCTCTCGCCGCTCGCCCACACCCCTTCGCCGCCCGCCGCCTCGCCGCCCGCTTTCCCCGCCAAGTTGCACGCAAAGCCCGCGGACTCTCCGCGCCTCGCCCGCCGGCCCGGCCCTGACAAGTCTGCTGCCCGCAAGTTGGGTCTCGAGCCCCGCAAGGACTTCCCGCCCGAACCCTCGCTGCACAGCTTGGCCGAGTGGGACGGGGAGAGCCCCGGTGAGGCCCCACCGGTCCCTGCCCGTCGCCTGGGCCGCCAGGAGCCGCCGCTGCTGCTGGGGAATGCGGGGGCCGAGGCGGTCCCCAAAGCGCTCAGCCCCGTGCAGGAGCACCGGGCCGTGCCCCCGGTGCCCATCGTGGTGGTGGGGTCGGGGTCAGCTCCCCCCGCTGCCACCCCCACCCCCGGGGATGGGGAGAGGACCCCCGCAAAGCGCTGAGCCCCCCTTGAATCCCCCCAGCCGCTGTACATAATGGGGCCCCAGAGCGTCGCAGGCACTTCTGCACCCCATGTACACAAAGGGTTCATACTGTGACACCCCCACAGCCCTTCTGCTTCCCCACAGCGTTGCTTCCCCCACCCCCAGCTCCGTTTTTGCCCTTGCTGATGTCACAGCGGTGATGTCACCGTGGAGAGGGATTGATGATGTCACAGCGCTGAGTGACGTCACTGCCGGCACAGGGGGAGTGATGATGTCAGTTCCAACAGGGAGGGCAGAAGCGTTGATGTCACAGTGTGGTGTCACTGATGCTGGTGGGGTGGTGATGTCATAGCTGTGATGTCACCAACGTGGCACCGTTCCAGCCGTAGGGATGGGGGAATGCTCCTTGCCGTGTGCTGATGTCACTGCTGTGATGTCACAGCACAGCCCCAACACCACTGGATGACATCACTGACCCTTTGTGACATCCCGACGTCACACCCCACCCCACCCCCCCATTCTTGCTATGCAAACGACCCTGGGACGCTGCGGCCCTCTGGGATTTGGGGCTCGGGGGCCACGGGGATCAATAAAGTGTGTACAGATCTGCCCGGCCCTGCTGTGCTGTTTATTTGGCAATCTGAAGGAGGGGCCTGGATGGGGATGTATGGGGGGGGTTGTTCCATGGGACCCCACCCCTTAACTTCTCCAAATTGACAAATTTCCCAAGCCCTTAAAACCTCCCAAGTTCCCCAAAGACATTTAAATACAGCCAAATTCCCCCCATCTTCTCCAAACCCTCAAACCCTCAGATTATAGAATTTCATAGAATCTTTAAGGTTGGAAAAGACCTCCAAGAGATCCCAAAGTCCAACCCCAACCCATCCCCACTGCCCACATCCCTCAGTGCCACATCTCTGTCTTTCTCCCGCCCCTCTGGGGGCGGTGATTTGCACCCCCTGTCAGCACTTCACCACGCTTTCTAAGAAATGTTTCCTCACGTCCCACCTGCAGCTGCCCCTGGCGCTGCTTAAGGGGATCCCACAGCTGTTACCTGGGAGCAGATATAGGAGGCAGCGTGAAGGCTGTACCAATAAACAGGATGGCACAACTCATCCATAAACACAACTTCTTCCACTTCCCACCCCCGTACTTCTCCTCAAACCTTTGCCCAGCTGTTGTTTGAGATCTGCCATCTTTATGTACACCTGTTTTGCCCTTGTATGAAGTGTGTAGGGAACAGCAGTGCAGCCCATTGGCCCTCATGTCCCCTCTATTAACCTTTCTGATATTGGAAACCCAACACTGTCCCCACTGCTACTCAAAGGCACAAAGCCCTGAGCCAAAGAATCATGGAATCATCGAATCATAGAATGACCTGGTTGAAAAGGACCACAATGATCATCTCGTTTCAACCCCCCTGCTATGTGCGAGGTCACCAACCACCAGACCAGGCTGCCCAGAGCCACTACATACAAATGCTATATACCACTACAGACAATAACGTTGTCTAGATAGACATCTTGATATACCATAATAGGGATTAATAGGGATTAACCATTTGAAAATTTCAGTAGCCACTTGGATATTCTTAACACAACTTCTCTTAATGTAGCCTGGTGCAATAAAAGCAGAGAGGCAGCAGGGATCTGTCACAAAGCCAACATAATCAGGTTTTCCCAGCACCCAAAGCTGAAACCTGCTTCTACCTCTCTCAGTTTAAAGGAGGGATAGATGCTTTTCCTGCCTGCCAGCAGAAAGGCCACCTCCAGCTCCAGCAACAAAGGCAGGTGCTGCAGGATGCTCCATCCTTTGTGTGCTTCCTCCACGGCAGCAAAAGTGGCAGCAGCTCAGCACAGTGAATGTAGTATGAAAGCTGTGACAAAAGGCATAACTTCTTCGCTGTTTTAAATCAATACTCCTCAAACCTTTCCTGCTCACATAACAGAGGTTGTACAACAGCAAAGCATGCAGCAGGATTGCTTGGCTGGATTTTTTTTCCTCCTAACACCATGAAGATATCCGTTCTGTATTTTTCTCCAACAAGAAGAGTCTGAAGCAGCAACAGTGGACCTAAAGGCCAAGAAATACTTAAGACAGCAAAAAGTAATGGATCTTTGTTTGCTCTTCACTACTTCCTCCCCAAAACGTCAGTAATACAGATAATATAGGAGAAGACACCAATTTAATGCACCAAACAACACGTGTGAAGAATCTTGAATAGGCACTATTTCCTTTTCAAGTATGACTGAGAAGTGCTTACGAATATTTTCCTTACAAAACAACTTCTGAAATAGTCAATTATCCCCTCCTTCCATACAACAAAGTCAAGACTTCCTCCTTGCAAATACTTTATTGCTGCTGTTTTAGAAGTGAAGGACAATAATATATTCAGTCTTCCACACACCAAATTCTATGGGCAAGTTTCTAATTAAACAAATAACTAAATAACATTATCTGGGGAAGAAAAAAAAAAAGTGCAAGCCACATTACATCCCCAATTAAAAAAAAAAAAAAAAAAAAAAGAGTTTTGTTGACACTCCCGAAGTGTCACATGCCGTAACAGGAGTGCAATTCCTATTTCACAAGGGTTTCAGGTGCAGCTGCACAGCTGATGGGCAGCCACGGTTCCCCCCTTTGATGCCCAAAGTTCTCTCTATCATCTCAAACAAACTCCTCAAGTCACTAAACTGCGTCTAATTGGGATTACATCGGGGTTATATCGGGATTGTCGGTATCCCGTTGCTGCTTCGGGACCGCTGAGCCATCAAACGCTGTTCCCAGGAACTCAAATCCCCCCCCGGATCTCCCCGTGTAACCCCATCGTGGGGAGGGGTTGGGGGGGAGCGGGATTTAGGAGCGAGCTGTTCTGTCCCCTCACTCCGGGCAGGAAGGGGTTAATCCCAAGGTTTCTCCTACCCCCACCCCTCCCACCCCCCACCCCCCGGGTCCTCCCCCCCGTGACGTCATGTCGGTGCTCCGCAGGGTCCGTTCGCCGCCGCGCTGCTCGCACGGTGCGGGATTGGGGGGGGAGGTCCGTGGGTTTTGGTGGCCCTGGGGGGGTTTTGGGGGTTTTCGGCTCATCTCTTACCACGTTTCTCCCCCCTTCCCCTCCAGGCTCCATGGCGCTGCGTTTCGTCGCCCCATTGCTGCGCTCAGCCCTGAGCGGTGTCCGCTGGGGGGGAACCGCCGCCCCCACGCGTGGTGAGTGGAGCGGGGTGAGACCCCCGGGAGTGGGGTGAGACCCCCAGGAATGGGCTGAGACCCCCTAGGAGATCCCGTTGGTGCTGCCCCCGCCCGTGGTGAGGGGTGCCGAGGTGGAGAGGAGACAAAGTGTGCGGGGGGGAGCAAAGGGTAGAATCCCCAAAGTGTGGGTCGGGGTGGGGGGGGCCCAAAGCGTGAGATCCCACACGTGGGACTCCTTGGGCGCTGCCCCCACTCACGGAGACTGATCTCCCCCCACCCCACCCCCCCAGCCACCTTCCACTGGGGGGACCCTCTGGTGCTGGAGGAGCTGCTGAGCCCGGAGGAGCGGATGCTGCGGGATGCAGTCCGCAAATACAGTCAGGAGCAGCTGCTGCCCCGCGTGCTGCGTGCCAACAGGCACGAGGGTACGACCCCCCCCAACCTCCACCCTGGCACCCAATGCCCCCGTGCTGCCATGTTCCTACTCCAAAGCTAGAGGCTGGGAAATTGGAACCCCCTTGACCCCTCCCATCCCCCACATACCCTCTCAGTATTCCTCTGATACCCCCAGACCCTCCCAGAATGCCCTGAATCCTGTTACCCTCAGACTCACCCATATACTCCCATATCCTCCCCATGATCCCAAAGCTGGAGGCTGGGAAATCAGAACCCCATTTACCCCCTTGACCCCCCCCACATACGCTCTCAGTATTCCTCTGATACCCCCAGACCCTCCCAGAATGCCCCTCATATTCCCCTCAGACCCCCCCATATGCTCCCATAACCTCCCCATGGCCCCTCTCAGTGCTACCCATTACCCCACTGCACCCCTGATACCCCCACCAGACATTGGTGGCAGCCACTTGTTGGGGGGGTCCCCACTGCTTCCCCCCCCCCCCATCCCTCGGCCAATTTAACATCTTTCTGTACTCCTACTCCAAAAGTCTTTGACCGGGAGATCGTGAATGAGATGGGAGCTCTGGGATTGCTGGGTCCCACCATCCAAGGTGAGGGGGGTTATGGGGGGTGTTAAAGGGGTTCTGGGGAGCTGGAGGGTAAGGGAAACTTTAGAGAAGGTTGTGGGGTCCCTGGGTGGGGAAGGTCCCTTGTGAGAGCAGTGGGATGAGGGAGGGAGGTTTATAAGGAGGGTCCAGGGTGGTGTTGGGATCTCTGGGGGTGCATTGGAGGGGCAGGGGTGGTCCCATGGAAATAAGTTCTGGGGGTGTGGTCCTCCAAGGATGAGTCTGGGGAGCAGTGGGGCCCCTCAGAAGGGGATGCAGTGGTGTGGGGGTCCCCAGGGTATGGCTGCGCGGGGACCACCTCGGTGGGCTATGGGCTGGTGACACGGGAGTTGGAGCGTGTGGACAGCAGCTACCGCTCGGTGCTGAGTGTGCAGTCGTCCCTCGTCATGCACCCCATCCTGGCCTTCGGGACCCCAGCTCAGCGAGAACGCTTCCTGCCTGCTCTGGGTGAGCAAAGATGGGGGGAATGTGGTGGGTGGGATTTGTGGGGTGCAGACAGCCCTGACCCCTCTGTGCAGCAAAGGGGGAGATGTTGGGCTGCTTCGGGCTGACAGAGCCCAACCACGGGAGCGACCCTGGAAGCATGGAGACGCGCGCACGCTATGACAAAGCCACCAAGAGCTACCGCCTGCGGGGCACCAAGACCTGGTGAGACCCCCACCAAAGCTATCCCGGGGGGAGAAGCCCACCCTGGATCCCGCTGATGCCCCCGCACCCCTAGGATCACCAACGCCCCGGTGGCTGAGCTGTGTGTGGTCTGGGCAGTGTGTGAGGAGGACCAGCAGATTCGGGGTTTCCTGCTGGAACGCGGCATGGCGGGGCTCAGCACCCCCAAAATCGAGGGCAAGTTCTCACTGCGTGCATCTGCCACCGGCATGATTGTGATGGATGATGTGGAGGTGCCGGAGGAGAACATGCTGCCCAGTGTCAAGGGGCTGGGGGTAAGGGGGGGCTTGTGGGAGCATGGGGGTGAAACCCAGCAATGGGACCCTCGCTGACGGCCGCTCCTCAGGGTCCCTTTAGCTGCTTGACCCACGCCCGCTATGGCATCGCGTGGGGCGCACTCGGTGCTGCGGAAGCGTGCCTGGAGACGGCTCGGCAGTACACCTTGGACAGGTAATGGGGAGTGGGGGCACAACTGACCCCCCCTGCACTGCCCCCCCGGCTCCCCGTGCCCCCCCATCTGCCGCAGGAAGCAGTTTGGGGTGCCCTTGGCCCGTAACCAGCTGGTGCAGAAGAAGCTGGCGGACATGGTGACGGAGATTGCGCTCGGGCTGCACGCCTGCCTGCGGCTCGGCCGCCTTAAAGACGAGGGCAGGTGTGTGGCTGTGATGGGGTGACCTGCAGGGCTCCCCGGGGCAGAGCTGAGGGTCTGCATCCCCTCAGGGCAGCCCCTGAGATGGTGTCGATGCTGAAGCGCAACTCGTGCGGCAAAGCGCTGGAGATCGCCCGGCAGGCACGTGACATGCTGGGGGGCAACGGGGTGTGTGATGAGTACCACATCATCCGGCACATGATGAACCTGGAGGCTGTCAACACCTATGAAGGTACCCCCGAAACTTGGGGCTGGGTGCCCCCATAGCTGTGTGCTGACAGCTGATCCCACTGCTGCAGGCACCCACGACATCCATGCGCTGATTCTGGGCCGGGCCATCACCGGGATTCAGGCGTTCACAGCTGGCAAGCAGACAGAGCAGCGTGGGTAGGGCTTGGGATGGGGGGCACCGATGGATTTGGGGATGGCCGGTGCTGCACTGATGGACTTTGGCTGCGCAGAAGGGAACAGTGCCACACTGATGGGCGGTGGTGTCACTGAATGGACACAGTGCCACCTGCCAAGCATGGCAGCGTGGTTCAGCGCCGCAGTGCCTTCACCGTGCACACAATAAAGGGTGGAAATGCCACACCTGCCTGCTCGTCAGTGCCAGGTTCCTCAGCGCTGCGGCTCGGGGGCAGCATCACCAAGACAGGGCTTAGCTCTGCCATGTGCTGTCAGTGCCAAAGCCCACACATTTGGCCATTCAGTCGTTTTTTGATCTTTTATTTTAATCGCGTTAAAAACCAAACACCAACACCCTGTGGGAAAGGCAATTTTTGGCTGATATCCCCGTTTCTCTGTTCATAGGGGAGCAGCCAGCCCAGTGTATTGGGAATGCCTGCCGGCAGGAGGGCTGCACCCAGGTGCTCCCCATGGAGGGGTCTGGGGGCTCCCTGTGAGGTCTGAGGGCTCTCTGTGGGCTCGGGGGCCGTGCTCACGTTTCGGGCTGCAGGCACAGGTCCCTGTAGGCTGCCTCCACGGTGTGGCAGACCTGCTGCAGCTCGTCCTCGGCCTGCCGGACACGCTCCATCACCTCTGCCAGCTCCTGCAGCCTTTCCTGGATCAGCTCGTTGTGAAGACTGTAGAGCTGGAAGAGCCGCTCCTCCAGCTGCTCGGCCAGGTTGGACACCTTCGGGAAAGGGGAAAACAAACGGGATGTTGGGGACAGGAGGGCCAACAGCACCGTGGGCACAGCCGGTGCTGTCCCCGGGGGGGAGTGGCAGCTGCAGCCCAGAGCTGGCGCAGCTCCCAGCCCAGCTTGGCTGGCGCTGCTGCCAGCTGCGCCCATGGTTGCTGGAGCCACCGAATGCAGAGTCCCCACAGCCGCAGCTGCCCTGCCCCAGCCGCCATCTGCGCACAGGAGGGGTGCAGACATTCGGAAGCCCCCCACCCCCCATCTCCTGGCGCCATCCCCTGGCTGCAGGGATTGCCGGCATGAGCAAAGTCCAGCGAGGCACGTGGCCAAACGAGTACGGGCAGCAGCAGCGTGGGGACAGGGGGGCCGTCGGCATCCCTTCTGCTCCCTGAAGCAGAGCTGGAGGCAGCTGCAGCCACCCCGGAGGGGCCGGGGGGCCCCCCGCTGCCGCAGCCGGTGTAAGCACACACCAGGCTCTGCAGCTGGCGGCTGCTTCCCCGCAGCACCTCCTCTCACCGCCCCCCAGCACCATGGCTAATTCGGTTGGAATAATGCGATTAAACGCATCAAACAGACCCTCCCCCCTTCTCCCCGCCCAGCACAGCCCACACCTTCAGCTGCAGGCTGTCGCGGAAGCTGCTCATCACGGTGTGGTCCTCCTTGCGGCTGTCGTTCAGTCTGTCTATCAGGCCCTGTGCCCGCTGTCGCAGATCTCCCACGCTGGAGTCCAGGGCAGCAAAGTAACGGGATGATGCCTGTCTGTCCAGCACTGCTGCACCTTGTGACTCCATCCTGGGCCCAAACACAGGACCCCGTGTCACCACCGCGCACAGGGGACAGGAGGGGCAGATGGACCCGCTGAGAAACACCAAGCCTGAAACTGGGCTCAGCTCCTGGCTGCCCACCAGGGTTGTTGGGGAGGTAAACGTGTGGAGCTTGAGGACACGCACTCACAATTTGCCCTCCAAACTGTCCTGGCAGCGTGCAGCCCATCCCCAAATCGTTTCTCCCCTTTGATGCATTTTCCCACACTGCATCCTATTGAGTCCTGCAATCAGTGCCCAGTTAGGCACGTGAATGGGGAAATTACATTACAAAAGAGGGAACAACCCTCTAACGGACTTGGTGGCTGCTAAGTAATGAGATCTGGTCCCGGCGGGTACACTCAATCCCCTTATCACCGTCATTGCAAGGCCAGGCTGGATGTGCCTTTGGGCAACCTGGTTGTTGCCTCTGCTCATAGCAGGGGGGTTGAAATGAGATGGTCATTGTGACCCTTTTCAACTCCGGCCATTCTATGATTCTATGGGTCTCTATGTGTCCCTCTGGGTCCCTATAAAGGGATCTATGCGTCTTTATGGGTCCTTATGGGGGATCTTTGTGTCCCCCTGGGTTCTTATGGGAGATCTATGGGTCCCTCTGGGTCCCTATGGGAGATCTACGGGTCTCCATAGGTCCCTATATGGGATCTGGGCGTCCCTTGCCAACCCTGCACATAGCAGGGGGGTTGAAATGAGATGATTACTGTGGTTCAACCCAGGCCATTCCACTCTACTCTACTCTTATTCTATTCTGTTCTGTTCTGTTCTATTCTATGGTATTCAGACTGTTGATAAAGATATTAAACAAAAACAGCCCCCAGCTGGATTTCATCCCATCCACCATCACTTGTGGGCCCGATCCATCCATTCTGTTCCCCACTGAAGGGCTCCTACCGTGGGCTCCCTCCTTGGGCTTTTTCCCCACCAGGCGCAGGGCAGCAGGCAGGGTCACTTTGTGTCTCCTCCAGCAGCACATTCTGGTTGTCCTGCAGTGCTGCGGTGATGTCAGGATGATGGGAAGACATTTTGCAGCCTTGGGGGTGGGGGTGGGGCTGCTCCCACCTCTGTCCAAAGCCTCACAGCTGAGCTCCTCAGCAGCCTGCAAGGAATTCAAAAGGGAAAACATCTTGTTAGCCTCAAAATTATGGGATGTCCGCGAGGGACAGAGAAACCTCAGGGAAACCTCTATAAAAATGGCATCTTTCAGAGGGAGGCCCAACAGATCACCTGGGGGGAGAGGAAAGCCAGTGTCCCATATGAAAACAAAGGATAAATGCATTAAATGAGGGGAGGAAGGAGAAATAATTTGTCTGGGGACAAATAATCAGGTATTTTGGCCAATTTTTGATGGATTTTAGATGGTGTTCTGCATACTGCTACACGTTCCTGCCCTACAAATGTGACTGCTGTGGCTGACAAAGCCAAGGACGGGCACATCCCTCAGCGCAGGGCTCTGCCGAAGGCCGTGGGAGCTGTGTGGGCACATCTGGGGACCGAGGAAGGCCGCCTAAGTAACACCGTGCGAATCCGCAGAGCCTCACCCCCAACCGCCGCCATTTTGCCCGCGGCCTCCCTGAGGTGAGCACGGTGGGCGGGGCGACGATGGGCGGCAGGTGACGGGCATCGGCGCAGGCCAATCATCGCCCGCCTCTGTCACCGGCTAGCCAATGGGTGACGGAGAAAGAAAAGGCGGGAAGGGCTGGGCTGTGAGGAGGCGGGGAGACGAAGATGGCGGCCGGCAGGTTGAGACGAGGGCTGCGGGTTACAGAGAGTGGGATGGGTGGAGGAAGAGGAGCGTGGGTCAGCTGAGGGAGTGAGGAGGGCTCCTGGGGGGAGGTGCGGGCAGGGCCAAGTGGCTCATGGCTCGGTATGGTGGTGGTCTGTAGGGCAGTGCTGCCCCTGAGGCCTAGCAGAAAGCAGGAACAGATCCACTGTGCTGTCCCTGTTTGGGTACTGCTGTGATGCAGACATCTGGCACCGACGTGGTAAGGCCCGGAGTGTGAATATTGCCAGCTAATATAGAGCTTCCATTCCTGATCTGTTCAGTGGCCTTCAGCCCATCTCCAGCCTCACCCACTTCAGGTGCAATTATCCCAAAACGGTGCAGAGGCAGTGAGGGGTCTTTCCTCCAAAATCCAACTCCTAAACCTTATGCCACAATGAAGCCTTCCCTCAGCAACCGTCCTACCAGTGGTTGCTGCCCTCCCCTCCCCCCCAGCAAATGCAGAGGCATCCAGCTGCACAAAGAAAGTTTATTGTGAGACTGCAGTCTCAGGACTCAGGAATCGAGGCGGCACAGGGGGTTGTCATAGACCATCTGTAGGTTGACACGGTGCCCCACCAGCTCCCGGATGTTGTTGATGCCATACTTGATCATGGTGGGGCTGGAGGAGGATTGGGGTGAGGGGGGGGTTCAGAAGGGCATGTCCCAGCACTGGGGCTCCCTCCACTTCCTCTTTACTCACCGCTCCAGTGAGAGCCCCCAGGCGATGACAGAGACACTCTCGGGCAGCCCCATGGGTAAGAGCAACTCAGGACGGAAAACGCCTGAGTTCCCCACCTCTACCCATTTCTTCAACCCTATGGAATGAGAAGGGTGGGGCCCCCACCCCAAAAGGGTGATGGTGAGATGGTGATCCCCACCACCAGAGCACCCCAGAGTTGTTACTGTCCACATTTCTGCATACTCTGTAGAAGGTCACAGGTCCCCAGGTGTGTCCCATTGCCCCAAGCCTCATAGGAGAGAGGCCAAGCACCCTCCACCCCAAAAGCACACCTCAGGGCTTCCCCACCCCTCTCAGGGTCCCCGTACCCTCATGGTAGCTGAAGATCTCCATGCTGGGTTCTGTGTAGGGGTTATAGGCTGGCTTGAAACGCAGCTTGCTGATGCCTTAGGGGAAGATAACAGTGAGGGAGTGTTCCAGCCCCTGTCCAGCTGCCCCCGTGCTCTCCTCATACCTAGCTTGGTGAAGAACTGCTGAAGGATGCCCATCAGGTGGCCCAGGGTGAGCCCACGATCAGCCACCACCCCCTCCACCTGGTGGAACTCAGCGAGGTGTGTGGCGTCCAGGCTTTCATTGCGGAAGACCCGGTCGATGGAGAAGTATTTTACAGGAGTGAACTTACCCTGGAATAGGGGATGTTTGGGAGGGGAGGTGGAATGAGGTGAGAAACTGGAAGGAGAGGTGGTGGTAAACAGCCTCCCCCCATGCTCCCCTGTCCTTGCTTCACCTGGCGAGCCAGGTGGTACAGCGCACGGGCGCTGGCAGACGTGGTGTGTGTGCGCAGCAGGTTCTTCCTTGCTTCCTCCACCTTCCACTCGTACTTGTAGCTGGAGGGGAGGAGGCTCAGATCAACTTAGGGGACCCCAAACCAGCCTTAATCCCCCAGACCATCCCAAAGCGCTCACCCCTGTGAACCGTAGCCTCCCTGCGAGTGAACCTTCTTCACCCTGGCCATGTAGCCGGCGGGCAGCTCAGGAGCTTCAGCAGGGTCTGGGGGAGGACATGTATATACATGAGGGGGTCAGTGGGGATTTGACTCTGTGTGTGTGTGTGTGTGCACTCCCCCCTCCCCCCGCCGGCCTCTGCACCCACCCTGCAGGAAGAAGGTGTCATGCTGGTCTCGGGCTGGGTGCTGCTGAGGTTGGAAGAGAGCATCAAAATTCCAGAAGGAGCTCTCCACAAAGTTGTCTGTGGGCATCTCTGTGAACCTGGGAGTCTGGGGTGTCACTGGGGGGGGGAACCACTGTGTGTCCCCCCCACCCTCCCTGAGCGTTTCTCCCCCCACTCACCCCATCTCTAGGAAGATTTGGCGGAGCTGTGAGCGCACCTTGAGCAGGGGGTGCAGGTGGCCGCAGGTGGGGGGTAGCCCCAGTGCTGAGAAGTTGTAGGCTTTGAAGGGGAGCTTCCGCCAGGAGCCCCTGCAGGGATGTGTGGGGAGGGAGTCATGGGGGGGGAGGAAAGGGGGTTCGGGGTCACGGAGAGGCCTCTGCATCCCCCCAGACTCACGTGGCAATCATTTCTGGTGTCAGGTCGGTCTCCTGCCGCACTACAGCCGTGCTGAAGGCGCTGCCCTTGCGGATCCAGTAGGATTTGAGAGTGCTGAAGAGGATTTAGAGTTGAAGAGGATGATGGGGTGCTCCTGATTCCCACCCCCCAATCCAGCTCTGCCCCCATCCCCACGCACACTTCTAGCAGCAGTTTCCTTCTCTTCAGATCCGTGCGCTCGCGCTCTGACAGAGAGTCACCATTGCCTTCCTGCACCTGCCGCAGGCTGTTCTGCACCACATCCTGCACTGTGCTCACCTGCAACACCCCCAGGAGAGTCAGAGTCCACCACCCAGTGGGATGGGAGGGGGGCAAGGGGAGGGCACTCACGGCACGGAAAATTCGGGGGCCGCCAGGTGCCCCCTTGTCGAGGCGCAGCCATTTGTTGGCCATGGCCTTGCTGAAGCCCACCTGGGCACCGGGCAGCTTCTGTGGGGTGAAGGGGAGAGCGGTGAGGGCCGTGTGAGATGCGCGGTGCTCCCGAAGCCCCCCCCCACATCCCCCCATCACAGTGCTAACCATGGCGTCACTTTGGGGCAGCCCTTCGCTGGGGACGCTGTGGAAGAGCCGCACTTCAGGGCTGCCATCCCGCAGCACTTCTTCACCCTCGGCACTCAGTTCCCAGCGTGTGGTCGCACGTGTCTCTGCCTCGATCACCTGCGAGGTGGCACCGGGATCAGACATGGAAATCGTAGCGCCAGGATGGCAGCACCAATTTCGGGGCAGGGATCGGGCGCCAGGATACGACATTAGGATCGTGCACGAGCAGCAGCACCAGCGCTGACCGCACTCCCCGTCCTCCCCCGCGGGCCCCGCACCTCCCCGAGCGCCTGAAGGCTCTTGACGGCTCCCACAAGCGTCTGATGGTCGAGACCGAGCGCGGCGGCCGCTTCCAGGCTGCACAGGCCGCCCTCGGGACCCGGCGGCGTCCGCTCCAAACGCTGCAGGAGCTGCTCGGCCACGCTGGGCGACATCGCGGCTGCCGGAAGTGCTACCGCGGTCACCTGGAAGTGCTCCTCTGCAGATCTGCTGCTAGGGGCGGCGCCATCTTGAGTGCGGCGGGAGGAGCCTCGCGCGGCGCTGTGGAGAAAGGGGGCCGCAGGGCGATACGAGGGGACTGTGACGTAATGAGAGCGAGGAGTGACGTCATGGGGAGCTGGGCGTTTATCTCGGAGCTCATTATCCCAAGCTTCCCATTCTCCCCTTGCAGCCAGGTGTCCCCGGGCCTCTAGCCCTGACAACAGCCCGATGACAGCCGCACATTGTCATGACAACAGCCCCGTTTCGGGCTGTCACGTTACCGTGGCAACACCTAAGCCCTCCTCTCCACCCGCCCCCCCGAGCACACAGGGAATCGCCGGGGCTTCATTAATCCCCCTTTATTAACACAGCCACAACGTGACGTAATGAGGGCGCATGACATCACTGCTCCATACGACGTCAGCAGATGTCATGACATCATCGGTTTTTACGACACTACTGTTACATCACTGATCCATATCAGGACCCGCGCAGCTCCCCACCCACCCCGCGGTGTCCCTATGGGCTGCCCGACCCCTCCTGTCACCCACCCCCGGGCCACGTGATCGCTGTCCCACGTGATCGCGCCGTTGCCCCGCGCTGAGGGCGCGCGCGAGAGGTGGGGAGGGGGGGGCGTCTCCCTCCGAACGCGTGGTCGCTCCCGATTGGCCGCTCCGCTCAACCAATAGGAAGCGGCCATCTGGGACGCAAACGTTCGGGGGCGCCGCCGCCGCCGGCCAGCGGGCGGGCGGCCAATGGGAGCGGGCGCAGCGCGGGGTCGGACCAATGGGGTAGCGAAGGAGGCGGGACAAAGGGTTGCGAGCGGATAAAAGGGGGTCGCTGCCACCGCCCCCTCCGCAGTGCCGGGCGCCGCCGGGCTGGGAGGGAGTGTGTGAGAGTAGCTGGGCTGTGGGACCGCCGCCATGAGCCGCCTCTGCCTCCTGCTCGGTGCCCTCCTGGCGCTGACGGCGGCCGGGCCCGCCCAGTTCTTTCGGGAGGAGTTCTCGGATGGAGGTGAGGGAGGTGGGGGGAGAGGAGGAGATGGGGGGAGGGGATGCTGAAATGGGGAGGGGCCTATGATAAGTTGGGGGGGAGGGGAGGGGGGGTCTTGAGGCCCCCCCTGGGTTGTAGGTTGGGGGTGTGGGGAGAGGGGTGGTGCCTGGGGGAAGGAGTGGTTTTGGGGTGGGGGTCACAGGGAGAATATAGGGGGAATGGGTTTGGGGATTTAAGAGGGGTATGTAAAATAAGAGGCCTCTCCTGGGAGTGGGGCTTGCTTGGGCCGGGAGACAAAGGGCTGGGGGGCTGTGAGGAGTGCCCCTTCCTCCCTACCCCAAAGGATGGGAGCTCTTCACTAGAGGTAAAAACGTTGTGGTTTAGCATTCGCACCCACGAGAGAGAAAAGGATAGAAAGGGCCTTCTGCAGTGAGCCCCAGTCCTGCAGCCGTACAACAAGATGCACCTGTGCAGCCTCAGTGCTGCCCTTGAGAGGGGCTCCCGGTTGGAGGGGGGAAATCCCTGTGAGGAGTGGGGTAAAAGGCTTCCCTCTTAACATTGGAGGTGCAGGTGGGGCCATGCAGGTGGCCGTAGGCCACCCCACTTCCGGTCCATGGGGAGGGGCAAAGCCATTTCCCCTAACAGCGGGGGGAGGCCAATAGGGGGCACAGGGTGCTCAGTGCTTCCCTCCTGCAGACTCATGGACCCAGCGGTGGGTGGAATCAAAGCACAAGTCAGACTACGGCCGCTTCGTTCTCACGGCTGGGAAGTTCTACGGTGACGCTGAGAAGGATAAAGGTGAGGACTCCCTCTGACTCTGGGGGGGGGCCATTGCTGCTCACTTTGGGGGATATTGGCTCAGGACAGTTTCTGGGTTCCCCCCAGGGATCCAGACTAGCCAGGATGCACGCTTCTATGCCCTCTCGTCCCGCTTCGAGCCCTTCAGTAATCGGGACAAGACGCTGGTGGTGCAGTTCACTGTCAAACACGAGCAGAACATCGATTGTGGTGGTGGCTATGTCAAGCTCTTTCCTGCCAGCCTGAACCAGGAGGATATGCATGGCGACTCTGAGTATAACATCATGTTTGGTGCGGCTCTGCTCACCCCCTGTGTCCCCCTGGCAGTGTCAGTTTTCTTTTCCCTAACTTCCCTGTGTCCCCTCACAGGCCCTGATATCTGCGGACCCGGCACAAAGAAGGTTCACGTTATCTTTAACTACAAAGGCAAGAATGTACTTATCAACAAGGACATCCGCTGCAAGGTGGGTTGGGGGCTGCAGGAGGGCCTGGTCAGCTGGGGGTCACATCCCAGCCTTGCTGAGCATCTGCCCCCTGCAGGATGATGAGTTCACCCACCTCTACACCCTTATCGTCCGCCCTGACAACACCTATGAGGTGAAGATTGACAACAGTAAGGTGGAATCAGGGAGCCTGGAGGATGACTGGGACTTCCTGCCTCCTAAGAAGATCAAGGATCCTGAGGCCAAGAAACCCGATGACTGGGATGAACGTGCCAAGATTGATGACCCTGAGGACTCCAAACCTGAGGTGGAGGCAGCTTGGGGGCTGTTGGGGGTTGGGGGGGGAGAGGGGGGGGTGCGGCTGTGACAGTACACTGAACCCTTTTGCTGCCCTCTTCAGGACTGGGATAAACCTGAACACATCCCTGACCCTGATGCCAAGAAGCCAGAAGACTGGGATGAAGAGATGGATGGGGAGTGGGAGCCCCCTGTCATTCAGAATCCTGAGTATAAGGTGCAGCTCCCTCCCCTGCTAAATGGGAGTCTCTGGAACGAGGGGGGCTGTTACCCCCTCCTCACCACCCCATGTGAAACCCCCAGGGCGAGTGGAGACCCCGACAGATTGACAACCCTGACTACAAGGGCAAATGGGTGCACCCTGAGATTGACAACCCTGAGTACACCCCTGATCCCAGCCTCTATGCCTATGACAGCTTTGGGGTCATTGGCCTCGACCTTTGGCAGGTAGGCAGAGGGGGAGAACAGGGTGGGGGTGGCAGCACAACCCTCTGTGCATTGCCCTTGAGCACTGCCTGCTCTGTAGGTGAAATCTGGAACCATCTTTGACAACTTCCTTATCACCGATGATGAGAAGTTTGCTGAGGAGTTTGGCAATGAGACTTGGGGGGCCACCAAGGTATGGTGGGGGGAGGCGGGCAGCAAGGGATGGAGGTGTCTGGGAGGATGGGGGAGGGGGCTGCTGTGTTACAGCATTGGGACAGGGTGGGGATGGGGGTGGCCACCAGGATATGAGGGATGATGCAGAGATATTGAGGGGGTCACTGAGGTACTGAGAAGGAGGTCAGGAAGGGGGGTGGGGGGGAGCAGTGGGAGCTCTGCTGAATCTCCTGGCCCCTGCAGGAGGCTGAGAGGAAGATGAAGGAGCAGCAGGATGAGGAGCAGCGCCAGAAGCAGGAGGAGGAGGACAAGCAGCGGAAAGAGGAAGAAGGGGACGAGGATGGTGATGGGGACGAAGAGGAGGAAGAAGAGGATGAAGAGGACGAGGCTGAAAAGGAGGAGGAGGCCGGGGGGGCCCCCAAGGACGAGCTGTAAGCCCCCCTCCGGCCCCGGCCCCGTGTAATGTCTCTGTGAGACCTGGACTTTGTTTTTTTACGGGCGTCCCGGCCGCGGTCCCTCCCCCCCCCTCCCGGCGCCGGTTCCGCCCCCCGGGACCGAGGACTCAGGAACGGCACCGGGCCGGGAGCGGCGGGGGGGGGAGGGCCGGGCCGAGGGCCGGGCCCGGTGCCGCGGGGGGGTTGTTTTGGAGGGGGGTGGGGAGGGAGGGGGGGGCGTCTCCTGCGGCCGCACGTGACTGTACGGGTGACGCGTTCCGATTTCTATTAAATTAAAGCTCGTCTCGGCCCCCAATTTGGCTGCGCTGCGTTCTCTCTGCGCCATTTCCCCTCCCCCCCACCCTATTCTCTGCGCCGCCATTTTGTGTCGCTTGGAGGGGGCGGGTCACGTGTTCGAAACGTCCTCCGTCACGTGTTAAAGGTGGGGGTGAGGGCGCCATTCGCGGTATGACGTAACTTCCGGTCGCGAATCACATGGCCGGAAGTAGCGGGGCGCGTAAGATGGCGGCGGCGTGAGTTGCATGTTGTGGAGCTGCCGGGAGCATTCGCCGCCGCCGCGCCATGGCGGTGACCGTGACGCTGAAAACGCTGCAGCAGCAAACGTTCAAAATCCGCATGGAGCCGCACGAGACGGTGAGGCCGGGCGACGTTCGGGGGGTTGCAAGGAGCCGGAGCGGGGCCCGGGGTTGGGCGGGGGGGCCTCGGGCGTTGGGGTGAACGGTGGTGCGGGCCCAACCCCCCAGGTGCGGGCGCTGAAGGAGAAGATCGAGGCGGAGAAGGGTAGTGACGCGTTCCCGGTGGCGGGTCAGAAGCTCATCTATGCCGGGAAGATTCTCAGTGATGACGTTCCCATCTGCGAGTACCGCATCGACGAGAAGAACTTCGTGGTCGTCATGGTGACCAAGGTGCGACCCCCGCCCTGCGCCCCTCAGCTCAGGATCACACAGAAACACCAATGAGATCATCCAGCCCAACCATTCACCATCACTGGTATCTCTCACTAAACCGTGTCCCTCAGCACAAAATCCAAACGTTCCTTGGACGCCTCCAGGGTCGATGTCTCCACCAGCTCCCTGGGCAGCCCATTGCAGCACCTGAACACTCTTTTGGAGCAGTAATATTTCCTAATGTCCAGCCTAAATCTGCTCTGGTGCAGCTTGAGGCCATTCCCTTTGGTCCAGTCACTGTTACATGAGAAAAGAGGCTGGCCCCCAGCTCACTACAACCTCTCTTGAGGTAGTTATAGAGAGCAATAAGGTCTCCCCTGAGCCTCCTCTTCTCCACACTGAGCAATCCCAGCTCCAGCCGCTGCTCATAAGGCCCCGTTGTGCTCAGACCCTTCACCAGCTTTGTTGCCCTTCTCTGAACCCGCTCCAGGGCCTCAGTGTCTTTCTTGCAGTGAGGGGCCCAAAACTGGACACAGTGCTGAGTACAGGGATACAATCACTTCCCTGTTCATGCTGTTTCTGATGCAAGCCAGGATGCCGTTGACCCTCTTGGCCACCTGGGCACACTGCTGGCTCATGTTCAGAATGAACACCTCTGTCCCATTTATCCACTCACTCCTCTACCTCCCCCCCTGCAGGCCAAGGCATCACTGGGCACCGCGGCGCCTGAACCTGCAGCCTCCACTGCTGCCACCTCAGAGCCCACCCCAACCCCAGGGCCCCCCCCTGCTGCTGACACCACCCCTGTCCCACCAGCTGCCCCCAGTGAGGAGCAGCCCCCCCAAGACCTCCCCCCACTCACCCTCACGGAGCCTACAACAGGGTAAGAGGAGGAAGGCTGTTGGGTTGTCATACGTTTTGGGGGAATATCTCTGTATGTTTGCTTGTATTAGTTGATGAGGTTTTGGGGATGGGGGGGCAAAGAGAAGAAAGAAAACAGGGTTGTGGAGATGGGGGGCATGGAAGAATTGAGTTCATCCACAGAGGGAATTTAGAAGAGACCTAAAAAAGATAAAAACCATAGGGAGATATAGAATGGGGCGGCAGTAAATGGTACTTGATGGGACCACAGGAGGAGGGGTGGAGTGGAGGTGTCACTGAGGGGTTTTTTTTGAAGGGGGGAGGATGGGTAGGAACTTGGGGGCTGCTGTACTGCCAGAGCTCTCACAAAGGACCTGGCTGCCATGTCTCTCTCTTGAATTTGCAGTTCTGCTCCCCCCCCACGTGGTGCGGGGCGCTCGGCCGACGCCGCCTCCACCCTCGGTGGGTGTTGGGCCACTGGGGTCACCAGGACTGGGGGAGGGTGTGGGATGGTGGGAGAGGGAGGTTGGAGGATGGAAAGGTTAAGGGTGGAGGGAGTGTGTGGGGTGGGGGGAAATATGGAGTGGGGGGAATTGGGGGGGGGGGGTTTGGGTGGGGACAGAAACACGGGGGTATCTTGGGAGGGGTTATGGGGGAGGCAAGTGGAGATTCTGCAGTGCAGGATGTGGGAAGACAGACGGGTTTTGGTGGAGCAGTGATGGTTTTGCTGAGCATGAGATGAAGCAGTTGTGAGGGAGGGGAAAGCTGTAGGTCTGGGCCCCCCCGTGGAGGCTGGCATTGACCTTCCCCTGGCAGTGACGGGCTCGGAGTACGAGACGATGCTGACAGAGATCATGTCGATGGGCTACGAGAGGGAGAGGGTGGTGGCTGCACTGCGTGCCAGCTACAACAATCCCCACCGTGCTGTTGAATACCTGCTGACGGTGAGAGTGATGCTGAGTTTGGGGGGGGGGAGCAGCAGGGAATAACCCCCAGGTGAGGGGAGAATCAGATCCCACTCACCCCTCTGTGCTGCAGGGCATCCCAGGGAGCCCTGAACCTGAGCGCCCACCTGTGCAGGAGAGTCGAGCCCCGGAGCAGCCACAGGTTGAAGGTCAGTAAGGTGGGGCCTCAGTGGGACCTGCCTTATGGGTAGGGCTGTGGGTGGACTGCAGCCCTGGGGGGCAAGTCCTTTGGGGGTTGGTACTTCCTGGTACTCAGTATAGCACCTTCTCCCCCCAAAGATGTGGCCTGGCACAGCCGCCCCCATTTGGTTCCAGTAGCTCATCTGGGGTGGGAGTGGCCCCTTTCTATGTGTGTCCCACTGGCTACACATCCCAGGGCATGGAAATTTGCTGTGGGGGTGTGGCTTGGATTGATCCCCTCCTTGCACAGGGGAGAACCCATTGGAGTTCCTGCGGGAGCAGCCCCAGTTCCAGAACATGCGACAGGTGATCCAGCAGAACCCAGCTCTGCTGCCTGCCCTGCTCCAGCAGCTGGGCCAGGAGAACCCACAGCTCCTGCAGGTACTTCTGGACCCCCCTCCCTCCCCCCAGCTCTGGTATGACCCCATCTCACCCCACCTGCCCCCTACAGCAAATCAGCCAGCACCAGGAGCAGTTCATCCAGATGCTGAACGAGCCTCTGGGGGAGCTGGGAGACCTGGAGGGGGAGATGGGGGCCATTGGGGACGAATCCCCCCAGATGAATTACATCCAAGTGACGCCTCAGGAAAAAGAAGCCATAGAAAGGGTAAGTGAGCCCCTATATGGGCATCTGCCACCTAACAGTCATCAGTAGGATCCAGAGTGAACAGAGAGATGAAAATTGTCTCTATCATTAAGGGACAGAATTAATTGCAGTTGTCATTATGTTTGAGGCAGGCTTCAAGATTCCAAAATTCACATGTTTTTTGTGAAGCTGTGGAGCCTGATGCTCTGATCTCAGCGCTGTTAACGCTCATGGAACAGGGGCTATAAGGTCCCTTGAAACCCAAGCCGTCTTGTTATTTTTAGGAATTATGCTGCATTTAGCATGGATTAACTGTTATCCAGTCATGATTAGTACCTGATCAGAATACTGAGATTTTGATATTAAAAAAAAAAAAATAGACATGCTTTTGAGAACTAGAACACATGCAAGGATCTGCTGGAACATCACCCCTCTGGTGAAAGAAGGGGAATCTGGCTGTGTTTGTTTGTCAGTAGGACCAGAGTGAACGATCCTTTCCTTCATCTCCTCTCTGCCCACAGTTGAAGGCACTGGGCTTCCCCGAGAGTTTGGTCATCCAGGCTTACTTTGCCTGTGAGAAGAACGAGAACCTGGCAGCCAACTTCCTGCTCAGCCAGAACTTTGATGATGATTGAGGGGCCCGGGGTGGATTCCTCCCACCCTGTGGGGGGACACAGGACTCCCCTTCCTCCCCCCTAGATTTCTGCCCTCAGGGGACATTGGGATGGGGCGGGGCCCAATGGGGCCCATCCTCACCCCCAGAGAGAGGGGCAGTGATGGCTGTGCACCCCCAGATCCTGCCTGCTGCCTTTCAGGCCGGGTGTGCTCTGGGTGGCCCCATCCCTGTTCCCTGACCCTCCTTTTTCCTCCCTGTTCCTCCTCACTTGGGAGGGCAGAACCATGGGACAAACCCAGCTTGGGAAGAGATTAAATGCAGAATTTTAAACCCATTGTGGTTTTAGTGTGTGTTTCCTGGGGGGAGGGGGGGGAATGGGTAGAGGGGCCGTGTCAGAGCAGTTCATGCTGAATACACGAGTCCCTTTCTAGAGTTTTAGGTGAGCAAACCATATCCCACCTTTGTTTTAGGGTGGTGGCTTTACTGGGGGTTCTCAGGAACCCCAGGGGGGGGTTGTGATGCAGCAGCAGCCTCAGCAGCAGCCAAAGCACTGCGGGTTGCTTCCTCGTGCTGTTGCCTCCGTTGCTTTTTCTCCTGGCGTCGCCGTTCCCGTTCTAAGTCTTGCATCAATGCCTGAACCCGGGGATCACCGGGCCGGGCCGGGGTCCCCAGACGTTCTGCAGCTTCTGCCAGCAGCCGCTGCCGCCGGGCCGCATCCTGCCGGCTCCGCTCCCTCATCTGCTCCTTTTCCAGCCGCCACGCTGCAATGCGTGCAGGCATGGCTGCCAGGCTGCGTGCCACCAACTGCTCCCTAAGGGACGGGGGTGTGTGTGAGATAAGAGGGGGGCAACGGGAACAAACAGCAAATAAACCCCACCCCCACCCTAAGCCCCCCTGTCCAGTGTCTATCTCAGGGCTCTACCCCACAAGGAGTTCCTTCATTTTACCCTCAGTCGCCCCCACCCCACATCCTCCCCTACCTTTGCTCCCCAAAGGTGTTCTGTTCTGGTGCTCCCCCCGATGGGGATCCTCACACCCCGGTGCCACCACTTGCTCCAAAAGCCTCCCCCCCACACACACCGGGGGTGGCGGTGGTAAGGTAAGGAGTGTGGAGTTCTGAGGGGGAACGGCGGGGGGGCTATGGGAAGGGGCGATTTCCTTAAGGAGCCTCATAGTGGGGGGGAGGGGGCTCAGAGCGGCTCCTGTCATTCAGGGCCCCCCACCCAAGAAGGGACTCCCATCCCAGTTGCGCCTCTCCCCAGTTTTTCACGGTGCCAATTCCCTTCACCCCGTTGCCCCCCCCCCCCCCCCACCTCTCCTCCCGCAGCCGCCGCTCTTCCCGCTCCTTCCGCTCCAGCGCCGCCTCCATCTCCTGCAGTGACGGGCACCACTCCCGTTCCTCCTCCTCCATCTCCCGCAACCGTTCGGGGCTGGGCCACAGCCGCTCCACCGCCACTCCCGAGGCCGCCCCGAGCCGCCCGAAATGCTTCGCCGCCTCGCGTTGATTCTCAGGGTCGGTGAGGGGCGGAGGCCCGAAGCGGAGCCGTAGAGGAGCCGCTCGGTAAAGCCGAACCGGGCCCGAGGCCCACGGAGCGCGGCCCAACCGCAAACACCACATTGTGACCGCCGCCATCTTGTGCGACGAGCGGAAGTGACGTCATGAAGAAAAAAAAGATGAGCGGAAGTGACGTTTGTATGGGAGGGAGATGGGCGGAAGTGGCGTTGAACGGAAGTGAGTGAAGGCGCGGGCGGAAGTGGAAAGAGGAGGTGACGTTTGGGGGAGAGGGGGGGCTGAAAAATAGGATGGGAGGGGGAAGGAGGGAAGAGGAGCGCGGGAGGTCCGGACGGGATGGGGGGGGTGGGAGTAAGGAGTGTGGAGTTCTGAGAAGGGGAAATGGCGGGGGGCTGCGGGAAGGGGTGGCTTCTTTAAGGAGCCTCATTAGAGCGGCTCCGGGCCCAACATAGGCCACTGTCAGCCACCCCCCCTTCCCCCCCCCCCGAGCCCTCCCAGAGGTGGTTGGGGGGGGCGGAGCAGCGCTGCCCTCCCCCGGGGGGGCCTAATGGCTTCCAGGCGGCGGCGGGCGGTGAAAAAGCGCCCCAACGCCGAGCCAAAATCCTCCGAAATTGTCCCAAAATCCTCTCCGTGGCCTCCGCCCCCCCCCGCGCTTACCCCCCCCTCCTTGCCCCAGCAGCCCCAGGTGTTGGAGGGATGGGGGAGGGGAGCTGGAACACCGCCCGCTTTTTGGGCCACTTTTGGCGGATTTTGGGGCTGCTGCGATTGGCCAGCTTTGTTCTCCCTATGACCGAACCCGGCGGGACCTTTGGGGGTCTCAAAGCTTCATTGGCGGCTCGGAGTGCCCGGGGTGGTGGGAGCAGGCGGTGCAGCCCGGCGTTTCGCTTAATGTCACACCTGACATCCCGGCGTGTCGCGATATATCGCAGCGTGTCGTGATGCGTCCTGGCTGTCACTGCGTGTCGTGCTGTCACCTCATGTCACCGCGTGTGCTCACAGCTCCCGTCCATCTGCCTCTCCATACAGCTGAAAGGAGGGGGATGGGGGGGCACCACCCCGTGTGTCCCCCTATGCTGGGGGTGCGCTCCATTCTGAGCTACTTTCTCCTCATTTTGGTGCGCGGTCCCCCCCCTGGGGGGGGGGGCTTTGTGCCCCCACGGGCAGCTCAGCGCCTCCGGCAGCGAAGGGGTGCGAGCAGCAGTGCCAGCATTGGCACCGCGCGGTGACAGATGGTGGAGGGACGTGGCTGCAGCCGGAATGACAGATGAGGTGCCGCCGCCGCCATCACCGCACTGCCGCTGGCACCGACACTGCCGCTGTGATGGCACTGTCGTGACACCGCCGCTGTCGGTGACATCCCCGTGGTGGCACCGAGATGCCGCTGTGATGCCGCTGCCGGCCGTCCCCACGGTGCCACCGCCGCTGCCGGGGTCCCCTAGCCATGTGGACCGCGGGGACACCGAGGGGACAAAGCCCCCCCGCGCTCCATTCATCCGCCAAGGGGGAGGGGCCAGGGCTTAGGGGGCGTGTCCACGCGGCGTGTAGGCGTGGTCGGGATGCTTTGCGGGCGGGGTCTGTCGGGTGTGGGCGGGGCCTGGTGGTTGTGGGCGTGGCTTAACGGTGGGCGTGGCCAACGCGGCGCTTCCCGGCGGCAAAAGTGCGGCGGGCGCCGAACTTCGGCCAAACTTTCCCCGCTCCGCCGCCCTCCCGGTTCCGGTCCTGGTCCCGGTGCCGGTTCCCTGCCCGCCATGCCCCGCCGCGGCTGACATCGCCGCCATGTACTCCCCGTATTGCCTCACCCAGGTACGGGCTGGGGGCGCGGGGCCGGTACCGGGCAAAGCGGGACCGGTACCGGGGCTGGGAGGGCGCCGGTACCGCGGGGCGGGGATTCGGCTGCGCGGCGCGGTACTGACTGCGGTCGTTCTAAGCGGGATGGGAGCGCTGGGGAACGACTTCGGTGCCGGATTGACGGCGGCGCCGTTCCAGCGCTCGGTACCGGCGGGGATCCCGCAGGTGGCCGAAGCTGCGGGGCGGTGGGGAACGGCGGTTGGGGGACGCCGGGACCTCGTGGGTGGGCACCGAGTGCCGTTCCGCGGCCGCCGTCCCGTTTGCAGCTCCGTTATCTCCGGTCCCGAGGGGCTGCGGTCGCTCCCGGGACGTCGCATCGCCAACGGGTGGAGCGGAGCGGCTCCGGTGCTGCCCGGTGGATGACGGAGCGCCCCGCGGTTCCGATTTCTTGCAGCGGTGTTTTTTTTTTGGGGGGGGGGGGGTCGGGATCGTAGCGGGGATTCCCAGACTTTTTTTATTTTTTGCGGGGAGGTGGGGGGGGCTCCGTCCGGAGGTGGGAGTGGAGTCAGAGGTGCCCCAATAGCAGGGGAGGGGTCCATAGGGCAGAGGGACACGCAGCGCTGGAGGGGTTCCAGGCTCGGTCCTGCGGAGAATACAAATCCCATTAATTACCCCCCATAATAACCCCAACCCGGGGCTGTCACTGCAGTGGGGGCTCCTCCAGCCACCCCCCTCCCCCCCAGTCTCCTGCACCCCCTATTTCCTGCAGCACATTCGGGGCTCACTTAGCTTTGCCCCCTCAACCCTCCCCCCCCCCCACACACCCTCCCTTCCCTTTGCCCTTTTCTCCCGCTTTTCGGGGCGGTTTTGGCGGCCGGTTTTGTCTGGGCCAGCAGCCAGAGGCGCTTCTCGCAGCTTCGGCGCCCGCCCCGCACACGCGTGTGCACGCGCCAGGAGCGCAGCATTGCACATGCGTGTGCCCCTGCCCACTGTGCTGCAGCAAGGGCACACCTGGGCATGGTTATTTGCACATCTGCAGTGCTGCGGCCCTGTGGCACGGCTTCATTTTCCCCCCTTGCACGCAAGCATTGCACGCTCATGTGTGCCCCTTGTACGTTTGTGAGCACCTGCACACGCGTGTGCGCCCATCTCTCCCATCCCTCTGGCTGTTTCTGGGCGGTTTTGGGGCCGTTCCATGGGGTTTTGGCATGGATTTTGGCACGTAAAGCAGCTGTTCCCGCCGGGCCCTGCTGGTTTACTGTGGGCACCCCAAGCTCGGCTCCCATCACTGCTTCTCAGTGAACCCACAGCTCTGGGAATGTGCCCTCGCCACCCCATAGCAGGGATGTGCCCCACGTGCCGCTCCTGTAGGGCAAATCCGGGCACTCTGTGCGCTGTTGTGGTACCACAGAGGTGGGCAAAGGGTGGTCCCTGTACTAAGCTGCTTTCTGCCCTCATGCAATGCGATACCAGCCCCCTCATGGGGCATTAAACCCACCTCATAGCCCGCTCTATGGGGCATTCTGCCCATCTCCCAGCATCCTATAGGGCTTGCAGCAGCGCTCTATGGGGCATCCTGCCTGCCTCGCAGCCCTCAGTAGGGTGAACGAGCACACGGCCAGACAAAACCAGGCAGCACAAAGTGCCCGTGGCCATTTTCTCTCCAAAACACAGGAGGAAATAGGAGCAGCACCCCCATACCCATCATCCTTCCCCCTCTGTACACCGAACCCTCCCTGCTCTGCCCAAACCCCTCAGCAGCTCTGTGCCCTGTGCTGCAGGGCATGGCAGCACTCATGGATGCACTTTATGTACCGGGTGTGCACACATATGTAACGGAGCAGTGTGCACATGTATGTAACGGAGCAGTGTGCACATGTATGTAACGGAGCAGTGTGCACACGTGGCAGCTGCGTGCTCTGCGTGTCCCGCAGTGCGTTCTGAAGTGTGTGCTCTCCACGTGCCCACATGTGATGACCTTAGGGACCCCCCCCAAGTACCCACGTGTGTCCCCGAGGCTCTGCCACACGTGTGTGCAAGCCCCACGCGTGCCCACGGCTGATGCAATCGCTGCTGGGAGGGCATTAGGGAGGCCCCCCCCCCTTCCCCCCGCCACGTGCGAGGTGCCCACAGTGGGGTGGGGGTGGTGGTAACACGCGTGGGCACGGGGCTGGGGGTGCTGTACGTGTGCTGCACTGTGTGCCAAGCTGTGTCCCCCCCACCCCCCCAAGCTGCAGGGCATCAATAATAGAGAAGCCCTCCGCCAGGCTTGGGGGGGTCGGGAAGCCCTGAATTATTGATGTGCCACAAAAAGCTTTCTTGGCCGCCGTAGTACCATGGGGCCCCCCCGGCCCGGGCTGGCAGGAGGCCATGGGGAGGGGATGGGGGGGGGAGTAGGCTCTAAGGTCCTGTGGTGCCAAACTGCATCCCCACATCCCCTCGAGCTGCTCTGGGCCCTCCACGTGGCTGCAGACGGGCGATGTCCCCGCGTCCCCTCCGTGGCCACCTGCAATCCTTGGACCCCCCTCCCTGTCCCCCTCCTGCCTCATCCATCCCTTTGGGCTACCCGAGCTTCCCCCAACCTCAGGGAAGAGCTGGGGAAGGGGTTTGGCAGCCCCCGAAGGAAGGGGCCGCAGGCAGGGGGGGATTTTTGGCTGCTTTTTGGGTTATTTTCTCTCGCGGAGAAGCTGAGGGGCCGAGGGGGGGAGGCTGCTGGCAGCGGTGCACGAAGGCGGGCGCAGCACGGGGTTGAAAAAGGGGGGGGGGGGCTGCGATTTTTTTTTTTTTGTCTTTTTTTTTTTAATCCTTTCTCGTTTTTTATTGAATTTAATTTTATTTTCTGCCCCCCACCCGCCCCCCCCCCCCATCTCCCTGTTTTTTTGGCTGTATCTCCTCCTCCCCCTCCGCCGCAGCCGGGCGCTGGCGCTTTGCCGGGTTCTTACAGCTGCGGACGCGGCAACGTGGCTTCGCCCAAAGACTGCAGCTCAATGCGGGGCCTCGCAGCCAATTGCAACCAAGCTGCACCCCAAAGGAGACCCCAGCATAAGGGGGGACCCCTAGACCATTCCCATCGTTGTCACTGCTGGGCGAGAGGGCGCAGGCGTGCGGGTGGAACCGGCTGGGAAGCTCCAGATCCTTCCATGGCACCGCGGCCACCTGGCACGGCCCCAGCGCGCAGGAGGGGACACGGAGCTGTCGGTGCAGCCCCGAATCAAAGCCAGCTCCGAAACCAGGCGGCCACGGGGGTCCCAGGATCGAGGATCTGGGTCGTTCCGTGCCCCCCTCAATGCCGTCCTCGTGGTCGTGGTGAGGAGGGGATGGCATGGAGATGGGCAGGATTGGGATGGCAGCAGCCAAGGGGGGATGGAGGTGGCAGGGAGGGGTCCGTAAATCCCAGCCACACCTTTGTGCTGATGCAGCCCAACTGCTGTCACCGCCCCGAGAGGGCTAAGGGACCCGGCTGGCCCCTCCGTGTCCCCCCCTACAAGAGAGCGAAAGGACCCGGCTGGCCCTTCTTCGTGTCCCCCACGGTGCTGATTTGGAGCTTTTTGCCAAGAAAAAAATAAATAAATAAAGAAGAGGGGGAAAAGAGGCTGGATAGCGTGCCCCCCCCCCCCCCCCCCCGAAGCCCCATGCTTTTTTGGGGTGAAAGCCGTCGGTTTTGGGTCGGTTGCCTCCCCCCCCCCCCTCCAGCCCAGCTCCCGTAACTCCCAAATTTGTTGCTTTTTTTTTTCCCCTTCGCACAGAGGGAATTAATTACGGCGGGGGGGTGGGGTTGAGGGGGGGGGCTTTGGCTCCGAGCGCTGCGCGGGGATTTGAGGGCAGAATTGGAGCTTTTGGGCCGTTCCGCACCGCCGCGCGCTGGGGCCGCTCCGGGGTTGGGGAAAGCAGCCAAAATCCGGGTTTTTTCCCCCTTAAAAAAAAAAAAAAAAAAAAAAAAAAAAGGGCGTGCCGAAAGGGCGCGGGACCGTTTGGAAGGGGGGGGGGGGACCCCGCGTCCTCACGCGACCCCCACCCTCAAAAAGTGCGGGGTCTGCCGTCCCCTCCTCACACAGCGTGGCTTCGGCTCCGCACGCGGAGTTTCCCGGCTCCGCCCGGTCCCGTCCCGTCCCCGAACTCCTCGATCCGCCCCCCCCCCAACTTCCATCCATCCCCAAACCCCCCCCCAGCACCTCTCACCGGTCCCTCCTCCCCCCCCCTCGGCTCAACCAATGAGGAAGCAGCTCCCCCCGCGCGCTGAGCTCTCATTGGTCGAAGCCGCGCCGGTCCCGGTGCCAAAAGGGGCCGCGGCGGCTCCGCGCGCTCCGCGCCCGGCGGCGGTGCGGGGCTGCGTTGGGGCTCTCCGGTGCGTGCGGCTCCGTGCCCCGTGCCCGGCCCCTAACCCTCCCCCCCCATTTCCCACCCCCTGGGTCGGTGCCTGCCAGCCGCCGACTCTCCCTTCTCCTCCGGTAACCGGGGACGCTCCGGTGCCCGCCCCGTTCCTCCGTTAACTTCTTCTTCTCGGTGGTCCCACCTCCCACCCCACCCCTCCCAGGGCTGTTCCGCCCATTCCCGTCCCCGGTTATTGTCCCTCTCCTTCCCGGTTCTGCCCCGCCGGGGCTCGACTGGCAGCTGCCCACAGCCGGGATGCGCCGCAATGGTACGGATGGGGACAGGGATGGTGGCACCGGGGACGGGGACCGGGTGCTGGTGGCACTGGGAGCACGGACACGGTATGGGAACGGTGGAACTGGTGATGGGAATGGGGATAGGGGTGGGAATAGGGATCAGCAGAACTGGGAACGGGGACAGTGAGTGGTGGCAGCGGGAGCAAACAGCGAGAATGGGGATGGTGATTGGCAGCACCAGGAAAATGGAGATGGTGACCGGGGGTGCTGAGCAAGGATGGCATCTGAGATGAAGAGCAGAGATGGGAGAGAGGTGGCAATGCTGGGGATTGGGTTGAGCAGCTCCTCAGGGATGTCCCTGTGATCCCAGGGCTGGGCACGAGGCCTGAGCAGGGCTGGGATGAGGCTGAGCTGCAGTGTCTGTGTGTCTGTGCTGTCCCTGGGGATGGGGATGCAGCGGGGCCGTGGTGACACCGGGGCTGTTCCCGGAGCTGAGTGGAGCTGCTGGGACCATTCACCCTTCTAACACCGTTCCCCTCCCTGCAGGATGAGTTCCACCCCTTCATCGAGGCACTGCTGCCCCACGTTCGGGCTTTTTCCTACACCTGGTTCAACCTGCAGGCCCGTAAACGCAAGTACTTCAAGAAGCACGAGAAGAGGATGTCGAAGGAGGAGGAACGCGCCGTCAAGGACGAGCTGCTGGGCGAGAAGCCCGAGGTCAAGCAGAAATGGGCCTCACGCCTCCTGGCCAAGCTACGCAAGGACATCCGGCCCGAGTGCCGCGAGGACTTCGTGCTCTCCGTCACTGGCAAGAAGGCGCCTTGCTGCGTCCTCTCCAACCCCGACCAGAAGGGGAAGATTCGCCGTATCGACTGCCTGCGCCAGGCTGACAAGGTGTGGAGGCTGGACCTGGTGATGGTCATCCTGTTCAAGGGCGTCCCGTTGGAGAGCACCGACGGCGAGCGCCTGGCCAAGGCCCCGCAGTGCGCCAGCCCCGGGCTCTGCGTGCAGCCCCATCACATCGGAGTCACCATCAAGGAGCTCGATCTCTACTTGGCCTTCTTTGTGCAGGCGCCTGGTGAGTGGGGGGCTCTGGGGGCTGGCTGTGCTGGGAGCCCCACGCGGCGCCTGGTTGGGCTGCAGGTAGCCAACGACATCCCGGCAGCTCCCGGTTCCGTCCCTTTTCCCCTCCTCGAGTGCTCAGCGATGGCTGTGCTGCTGCCACGCAGCCTCGGGGTTGGCCGTGGGGGCCTTAAGAGGGTCCCTGTCCCTGCAGCCCCCTCCCTGTGCCCATGCAGAGCTGGGGCTGCGGCCCCCAAGCTCTTCACACAAAGCGGCACCGCGTGCCAAAGTGCGTGCGGCGTGCCGAGCCGTGCCGAGCACGGTGCCAGAGCGGGCATGGGGCTGAGCTGTGCACCAATGTGAGGTGTTTGCCCTGCTGAGCTCTCTGCTGAGCTGCTTCGTGCACTGTGCTAATCCGTGCACTCATCTGAGCTGTGTGCTGTGCACCGATCCGGGTTGTGCACCATACTGAGCTCAGTGCCATGGACCAATCCGTGAACCGTGCGCCATGCCAAGCTGTGCACTATGTTGAACCAAGTGCTGCTGAGCACCATGCCCTGAGCTGAGCACCATGCCCTGACTGAGCACCGTGTTGAATCAAGTGCGGCTGAGCATCGTGCCCTGAGCTGAGCACTGTATTGAACCAAGCACTGCTCTGCACTGTGCCCTGAGCTGAGCACCGTGCCCTGAACTGAGCATTGCTGTGCACTGTGCCAAGCTGAGCACCATGCTCTGAGCTGAGCACCGTGTTGAACCAAGTGCTGCTGTGCACTGTGCTGAGCACTGTGACCTGAACTGAGCACCATGCCCTGAGCTGAGCACTATGCTGAGCTGAGCACTGTGTTGAACCAAGCACTGCTGTGCCCTGTGCTGAACACCGTGTTGAACCAAGCACTGCTGTGCGGTGCTGAGCTGAGCACCGTGCCCTGAGCTGAGCCGTGCCAGACTTGCGTGCCACACAGGTGCCTTTGTCTCTGGAGTGCAGAGGACATGTGTGTGTGAGGGGCACATGGGCACAGCCCCCACACGTGTGCTTGCGTGGCAGGATTCTGCCGCGCTCCCTGCCTGGACACCTGTATCCTGCTGCCTGGGGGGGTGGGAGGTCAGAGTTTTGGGGCTGGAATGAATAATTTGGGGTCACTGTTGGTGCTTCACACTGGCTTCTCCTGTGCTTCAGGAGGGGAGTGTGAATGGTTTGTGCCCCACCCCCCTGTGCAGGGCTTCCCCCCCACCGTACCCAAATCTACTCACCAAAGTGGGGCTTGTCCCTGGGGAGGGAATCCCTGCGCTCCCCCCCCCGCTCTGGGCAAGGCCAGGGAAATCTGAAAGCCCCGAAAGCGCAGCTCCTGCCCAGCGCCGCCAAAATGGCCCCGGTTGGCACCGTGCCCCCGTGCGCTGCATGAGGCCCTGTGCACAGCCCTGGCCTCCCCCTCCCCCGGAACCCCCCCCCCAACCCCCTCTATTATCCCCCTCCTTTGCTGGGGGCCCTTTGGCTCCTATAGGCCCTGGTTGGGGGGGGGGGGGGCGCGGTGCCAACCCCCTCCCCATGTAAGATGGCAGCGCCTGTTGGCACCCGAAACGCTCTGCGGCACCGCAGTTCTGTGGCCGGGACCCCTGCCGTGTGATGGGAGCCCACCCTAAACCATACAGCAGGTCCTCACCCCAAATAACACCCCTGTACCACAGTGCCCCTCCCAAGCCGTGGTGCCCCCCCCATCCCCTGTGCCTACCTGTCTGCTCCCAGGACTCCTAGATTCCAGCAGCTCAGCACTTCAGAGAACTGGGCATATGCTTGCCCCCAATCCCCCCACCAAGGGGCTCTGGCCTCACACTGAGGGGGGTCCAAATATTCCAGGATTTGGTCTGGGGGAGGTGTGAGTGTGGTTCCGGGGGTGCAAGTGGACTCGTAGCTCCTGGGGGATGGGGGTCTCTGCATGAGTGCTGTGTGCGCAGTCACTGCTGTGCTTCCCAACCTCCCCCCCCCAACCCCCCCAGTGCAGCTGAGTCTGAGGGACGCAGGTGTGCATGGGGTGGGGGGGGGCAATCCCTCTGAGGGGGCCTGGGGTGCAGCTGCCCCACAGCACCTGGACCCCATGCTGGGGATGGGGAGCCCTGGAGGGGACGCTGAGACCCACGGAGGTTGTGGGGAGGGGTTAAGTCGCTGAGGCCAGGGGATGGGAACACAGCTGTGTGTGTGGCACGCGTCCGCCACGTGTCCCCTTGCACAGAGGTCACAACCTGGCGGGCACCCTGCTGACCTCTGACCCCACGGGGGATGTGGCTGAAGGGGGTGGGGTGGGGTCCTATCCTTCTGCCTTCCCTCTTCTGTTTGGTACCCTGGTATCTGAGATAGGGTGGGATTGAAGTTGGAAGGGGGCTGAGAGCTTGGATTTGGGGGAGGGGGGGATCCCATAATGGTGGGGGATGGGGGGGACCCTGGTGTGCAGGGGGGACACCCTACTGTGGGGGTGGAGGTGCAAGGGGGGGGACCCAACTCCCCCGCCCAGCACAGACAATGGCCGCTTTGTTGGTGCTGCCCGCTGGCGGGGGGCCAGCACATTCCTGGCCCCCAGCCCAGCCCCACAGTGGCCTCCAGCCCCCCCCCCCCAGCCTGGCCCAGCCCCTGCCAGCCCTACAGCCCTGCCTGGCTTCCTGAGCACCCCCTATCTGCTGGGTCCCCCATCAGCAGCCTGAGGGGTTCCCAGGCTCTTTGAGGGGCGGGGGGTTAGAGGAGGCACCCTTGGGGGGCAAATGATGGGGTACTGTATATATGGGAGGTCCCTGGGGTGAGGGAGAGGCACAGATGAGGTCACAGCGGATGTTCACCTCAGGTGACCCCATGGGAATGTGGCTGGTGGGGACATGGATGTCACACGGGGGTGTCACAGCTGTCTAGGGGGGCACACAGGGACAGCAGGGGCCTGGGGCAGTCTAGTGGGGGTGTGGTTCTGACCTCTCTCTCTCCTACAGACTCCGGACAATCTGACAGCTCTAACCCCCAGGGCGATGCAGACATCAAACCTCTGCCCAACGGTGAGTGCCAGTGCCACCCCCACCCCCCCAGCTCCTTCTGTCACCCCCATCCCCATGGTTTTCCCACCCCGTGTCCCAGCGTTCCCTTTTCCTTTCCTCAGGGCATCTGAGCTTCCAGGACTGCTTCGTGACGTCAGGTGTCTGGAACGTGACGGAGCTGGTGAGGGTGTCCCAGAGTAAGTAGGAACTTGATGGGGGACACAGAAAGGGGGAACATAAATGGGCATGGGATGATGGAGGGGGATCGGAGGAAAGTGGGGATGGAGGGACGCAAAGGAGGTGGGGATGGAGGGGTGGCACAAAGAGGCCCCCATGTGGGACCTGTGCCACCCCCCACCCCGCCATGCACGTTGTCCCCAAGTCTCCCCACCTCCCCCATGTCCCCCAGCCCCTGTGGCTACGGCGTCAGGCCCCAACTTCTCGCTGGCTGACCTGGAGAGCCCGGGGGGTTACTACAACATCAGCCCCGTCACCCTCGGCCGCCGGCCTCTGGGGCCCCCCACTGCCAGGTACCCCTGTAACTCTTCCCCAGGACCCCCCTCCTCCCCCAAAACCCCCATAGGACATTCTTAAGCCCCCCAGAGCCCCCAGCACCACCCCTGGGACCCTCATAACCTCCTCCAGGGCCCCCAGTACTCTCCCAGAATCCCAATACTCCTCCCCCAGGGCCCCCCAGTACTCACCCAGGATCCCTGTAACAACCCCATAGCTTCTAGCACACCTCCCTCTAGGCCCCCCAGTAACTCCATGAGGACCCCTACAACACACTTAGGTCCACTCCTTAGTGACACCCCATAATTTTCCCCTGTTCCCCCCCCCCCCCCAGATCCCATGCACATTCCCATTGTCCCCACACATCCCAGTGTTCCCGTGCCCCCAGTTGGTGAGTGGATGACCTTGCTACAGTGGGTGTCACCCACCCCTGTCCCAGGGGGGTGACATCCCTTGTCCCATGGGGGTGACACTGCTGTCCCTTCAGCGGCCCAAAGCGTCCCAAGGCTCTGGACGAGGGGGATCTGGAGGGTCCTGGGGATGATGTCTTCTACCCTGGGCCAGGAAGGTCCCCAGCCCCTGGCAGCAGCCAAGGGCCCTGGGGGGGGGACGTGGACACCGGTGAGTGATTTGTGGGGATGTTGGGGAAACATGATGGGGGGGAGTAGGGATTATAGGGGGGTGGGCTACAAGAGGGGGAAGGTTTGAGGGGAGAAGTCTGTGCCATGCAGGAGCCCGAGGAGAGATGCTGTCAAGGTGGTCATTGCCACGGAGGGGCCCAAAGGGAAACACTGAGAGGGGTCTGTGTTACAGAAGGGTCCAAAGGGAGGTACTGAGAGGAGTCCGTGCCATGGAGGATGCCAAAGAGAAACACTGAGGGGGGTCTGTGCCGTGGAGGGGCCCAAAGATAGACACTGAGGGGGATCTGTGCCGTGGAGGGGTCCAAAGGAAAACACTGAGGGGGGTCTGTGCCGTGGAGGGTCTCAAAGGGAAACACTGAGGGGGGTCTGTGCCATGGAGGCGTCCAAGGGCACCAGACCCTCCTGCACCAGCATGCAGGAGGGGGTGCAGTTTGCAGGGGGATGGGGAGTATCCCAATGGGGTGTGGACACCTCTGTGGTCCGGAGCAGCCCCTCACAATCCCCACCTCTCCCCCCCAGGCCCAGCCACGCTGAAGAAATCGGGGAAGTTGGATTTCTGCAGCGCACTGTCAGGGCACGGCGCCAGCCCCCGCATGGCCTTCGGCCACCACCCACTGCCCGTCCTGGCCGGCGTCCGCCCCGGTGAGCCCATTGGGACCCCCCCCCCTCAAATCCCCCTATCCGCCCAGCATCCTCATCTTCCTCACCCTTTGGGACCTGTCTGGTTTGGGGAGGGGGTCGGGGTGGAGAAATCCTATGGGTGGGATCGGTTTGGAGGTGATGGGGGGGCCCTGAGCACTGAGGGTCCCTGCAGGCAGCCCGCGGGCCACAGCCTCGGCGCTGCACTTCCCGTCGGGCTCCCTCCTGCCCCAGTCGGGGCCGTACTTCGCCCACCCCACCATCCGCTACCACCACGGGCAGGATTCGCTCAAGGACTTCGTGCAGTTCGTCTGCGCCGACGGCGCCGCGCAGGGCCCCCAGGTGGGCGGGGCGAGGGGGGCGGGACCATTGTATGCAAATAAGGGGGAGGAGGGGGTGTGGTCGGTATGTAAATGAGAGCTGGGAGGAGCGTTCTGGATGCGAAGCTGTGCGGGGATGGGGGGGCTGTATGCAAAGCAAGTGGGCGTGGTCTGAACGTAAATGATGGGCGGGGCTTGTAGCATTGGAGGCGTGGTCTGTACGCAAATAAGGAAACAGGCGGGGCTGGGGGAAAGGTGCTGGGAGGTGGCAGCTTGTATTGAAATGAGGCAGGAAGGAGGCGGGGCAACGCAGGGGCTGCCCTGGGGCCACACCTGTGTGCAAATGAGAGCCCAGCAGTCTTGCTGGCTGCAGTGATGAAGACAGCTGTTCCCTCCCCCCCCCAAAACCGGGGTCACCCTCCCCATTGGGTTTGGGGACCCCATGCCACATGCAGCACTCCCCCCCCTCGATGCCACCCCATGTCCCCGGTGCCGCCCTTTGTCCCTGCGTGCCACCCCCAGGGTGCCCGTCACCGTGTTCTCGTTGCAGCCGTGTGGGGCACAGGGCCGGGCTGGGGGGTCTGCAGGGGCTCCCCTGGCCCGGCCCCTGCCCCTGCCCCCGCCGGAGCCCAAAGCCCCCAACGCCCCCCAGGGCGGAGCGCCCGCGGCACCCCGTAAGTCCCGGCACCAGCGTCCCCACTGAGCCCCACTGTGCCCCACTGCACCCACAGCCGGGATCCGGGCCATGGGGATGGGGCAGAGAAGGGATGAGTAAGGGGAGGGGAGACGCAGGGTGTTGGGGCAAGGGAGGCAGAGATAGGGTATGATGGAGAATAGGATGCAAGGTGGGGAGTGTAGGGGTGAGGATGGGGTGCAAAAGAGTGATGGGATGTGAGGGAATGGGGTGTGGGGTGAAGGGAGGGTTGTGGGAAGAATGAAAGTGTGAGACTGGGGGCAAGGATGGGGCATGAGAGAGGCAACGGTGGGGCATGGGGTGTGAGCAGCAATGGGGGGGGAACTTATGGGGTTCGGGGTGTGTGGTTATGAGGTGCAGGAGAGAGCACTTTGGGGGCATGGGAGGGCAGTTTTGGAGCATAGGGTTGCAGGGGAGTGGTTGTAGGGCACGGGGCAAGCTGTAGGGCACGGTAGGGGGTGCAAGGGTGCCGCAATGGAGTGCAGTGGGGTGCAGGTGCCGGGCAGGGACCCCCCGGGTGCCGGGGGCACAAGTGGCAGCGGTGACCTGGCAGTGGCACAGACAGACTGAGGGCAGCACCGGTGACATGGGTGGCACCAAGGTGACCCCAGGAAGGCTGGGGGGGGGGGGCTGTGGGGACAGGAGGTGACAGGAGGTGTGACAGGGTGGCCCCCCCTGGCCCGGCTGCCCGTGCTTCATCACCTCCTCTCCATCCTCATCGCCGTCCCTGGGCACGTCCTCGCCCCCCCGCCCCCCATTGCCAGTTTTATTTTTTCCTTCCATTATTCCTCTCCTTTTTGCCCTATTTCCAAAAGCTGGGTGGGGAGGGGTGGGGAAGGGTGGGGGGAAGCCCCACAGGTAAGTATGGATGTTGGGTTGTGGGAGGGGGGTTCCATACTCAGATCCCCCCCCTCACCCCACTGTCCTCGCAGCATTCACAGCGCCCGGCTCCGCCGCTACCCCCCGCTTTGTCGGCCTCGGACCCCGCGACAGCAACTTTCTGAGCCTGCCCCAGCAGCAGGTATGGAAACCCCCATACAGAGAGCCTCAGGAGCCCCCCAGGACCCCACAGGACCTTTCTGGTCCCTTCTTACGGAGTTCTCAGGGCCACCTCTGGCCCCTACCTCCCCTATTCCACGCTAATTAGGGTCCTTAATGAGCCTTAGGCCTTCATCCCCAGCACAGTTTTGTTGCCGTGGGCAACAAGCCATGACGTCACTTCCGGCATAGGGAACAATAGGGGGCTTGGCCTGTCGTCACCATAGCAACGCCCCACCCTCACACTGCGGGCTCCCCCCCCCCCCCCCCCCCCCACGGTGGGGCCCCTATTGGCCCCCGGACACCCGTGGCACGACGCCCGATTGGCTGCCTGCCCCGCGGTGCGTACGGCTGATTGGCTGGCAGCAGAGGAGGTGATAGAGCCGGCCCCGAGCCAATGGGAAGGGGGGGGGGGGAAGGGGGTGCTACGGGAGGGCGGTGCCTGATTGGCTGGCAGCTGGCGGCACTTGGCAGGCTTCGGGCTCTGCGGCGGGATGGCGCACGGTGATTGGCCGAGCGCGATGGTGCGGTGGTGAAGCAGCCAATGGGAGGCCGCGGCGGCGGTGGGTGGGGTTTGGAGCGGGCACGTGGGGGATGTGTGGGGTGGGGGTTTGGGGGGGGGGGGTCCCGGTTGTGATGCCCCTCCCCCCCAACTCTCCCAGTCGTGGTTCCTCTGACGGAGCCCCCGAAGAGGATTTCAGCGCCTGGCCGAAAACACGGAAGAAAAAAAAAAAAAGCAAAAAAAAAAAAAAAGCTGCACTTGCCCCCCCCCCCCCCCCCAAAATAGGCTGCCCCCTCAAACCGTTCAACACTTCCCCTCCCTTCTCTCTCCCCTCCTCTCCGCCCCCCCCCCCCCCCCCCCGGACGTGGACGAGGCTTCAGCCTCTCTGAATCACCCCCCCCCCCTTTCCCACTCCCCCGGCAAGGACAGGGTTAACCCGGGGTCACCCCTACCCGCCCCCCCCCCCCCCCCCCATACACACGGGGGTTGGGCCCCCCCACCTTTTTTTTTTTTTAATTTGGGGGGGGGGGGGTTGAGCCCCACCAGCCACGCCCATGCACATCATGTGACCCCCATGTGTGTGTCATGTGACATGCGTGTGGCGCCCCCTCCCCCCCTCCTTTTCCCCCACACGTGTGTGCCCCCACCACCAGCACCGCCCCCCCCTCACTGCACACGCGTGTGCCCCCCCTTGCTGCAGGCCAGCGAGAGGGGTCAGGGGGCCCCCCCTTTCTCCCCCCCCACTTCCTGGCCCCCTTCCCCCCCATTTTTTTAATTAAGTGCAATTACCCCCGGGCAAGGCCCCCCCCCCCCACAAACGCATTTTGGGGTCAAACTCCCACCTTTTGGGGTCAAACCCCGCCCCCCCATCCCGGGTTTAGGGTCAAACCCCCCGTGTTGGGTCAGCCTCTTCCCTCCTCCCTGCCCCTCCAATGGAACCCCTCCCTCCCCTTTGGAGTCCAACCTCTCATTTTAGGGTCAGCCCCCCCTTCCCCCCTTTATCGGGGGAAGCTGCCTCCACTTTATTGTCCCCCCCCCATCACTTTGCTGCGTTTTGGGGTCACCGAGCTGGGTTGGGGGGTGGGGACTGGGGGGGGAACTTTTCCCAATCCAGATGAATGGGGGAGCGGGGAGCAATTTGGGGGCATTTTGCTCATTTTTGGGTCTTTCCCGCACCTTCAGCTGATTTCTGCGGGGGGGTTGGGGAGGTTAGGAGTGAGGGAGGGGCACCAACCGCCTCATCTTTTGGGGGGGGGCTCCGAGGGACCAATCCTGCTCCTGCACCCCCCACCCCGTGTGCCTTTCCCCACAGTCTGGTGATGCCCCCCCCACCCCCGCAGACACGCAATTTTTGCCCCTCCCGCATTTTTCGGACTCCCCCCAACACACACCCCCTACAGCCCCCCCCCCCCCACAATTTTTGGGGTCCTCCCTATCTTGGGGTCCCCCACCAGGAGACCCCCACCAGCATTGGGCCCCCAACTTTTGGGGACTCCCCCCCCCCCCCCCAAATCCCACACCAGCAATGTACTCCTCCCTCTCGATTAAGCCCCCCCCTACCCTCCCCAAGTTTGGGGGATCCCCATTTTTGGGACACTCCCTCCTTTCCCCCTCCCTGCAGCCCTGTGGGAGGGGCTGTGATTATTTTTTGGGGAGGGCGGAAGGGGGATGGTCACTTTTTGCCCCCCCCCTCCACAAACTCACATCGGCGTTGCACATTTAGGGACCCCCCAAAAACCGTCCCCCTCCCTCTTTCCCCCCTTCCCCCCCGCCCTGCACGTGGCAATGATGTCATCATTTCCCCTTTGGATTGGATCAGCCCTTCCCCCCCCCAAAAAAAAACGCGCCGCCCCCCCCTCCCCCCCCCCCCCCCCCGCCCCCTCGAGAACGAAAAGGAGGAAAAAATCCGCGGAAAAGGGGCAAAAAACACACACAAAAAAATGGAAATAAAGTGTTGTACCCGTGCTGAACCTGTCGGTTTGGGGGGGTGGCCGGGGTGGGCCCCGGGGTGGGCCGGGTGCTGTGATGCTGTCCCCCTGGCAGCGGTGTGATGGGGTACCAGGAGAGGAGTTATAGGGCGGGGGGTCCTGGGGGGAATGGGGAGGGGGGGGAGGATCTCCAGGGTGGTCATGTGGGAAGGGCGGGGGGTATGGGTGAGGGTCTTGAGGGGGGGTGGGTTGTGCAGAGGGGTCCCAAGGGGTATCAGTTTTCCCCTTCAACCGCCGTCCGTTGTCTTCCCGGTGGGCGGAGGGACAGAACTGGGTGCAGCGCAGACCCCACCCCACCCCGCGGCCAAAGTTCAGTGCTCCCAATGCGGCCTCAGCGTGGGGGGGGGGCCCGGCCACGCGGTGCCCCCCCACCCCACCCCCGTCCCCTCCTCCCCCCAGCAGGATTCATTTGGGGCATTTCGGGGATTTCCGCCTTCCTTCCTCGTTGTCACCATTGCTCCCCGTCAGGTGACGGCGGGGCTGGATGAGGTGGGGGGGAGGGTGGCTCGGTGTGGGGGGGTGGTGACCCCACTTCCCCTTTTGTCGCTATAAATACGCTGCGGGGACACAGCGGGACACAACGGGGACACAGCGAGGAGGGTGAGCGAAGCGCCGGGCATCTCCCATCGCGACCCCCGCAGTGTCACAGCTTTGCCCCCCCACTTCCCCCCCAATAATCCCCCCCCCATATAATCCGCCTCCCCTCCATATAATCCCCCCCCGCCTCCTCAATAATCCCCCCAGTTTGAGATGTTGGTGCTGCTGGCGGTGACGGCGGTGGTGGCAGCCGGGTCGGATCAGGGGAAAGCGGTGCAATTTCTGGCTGTGGGTGATTGGGGGGGGGTTCCCGAACCCCCTTTTGTCACCCCCCGGGAAATGGCTACGGCTGCAGCTATGGGACAAGTGGTCGAAGAACGTGGAGCTGATTTTGTGCTGGCGTTGGGTGACAACTTTTACTACGATGGGGTCCGGGATGAATGGGACCCCCGTTTCCAGGTAGAGGGAGCTGCAGAATGCGGGAGGGTATCCAACGAGGTGGGGGGAAGAAAGGGGGGCGGGTCAAAATTTGGGAGGGAGGACTCTATAATGGAATGGTGTCAACAACGTGGAAAGAGGGAATCTTTAGGGGGTGGGGGTCCACAGAAGGTGGGAGCAAAGTCCCCATGGGGGACGGGGGGGGATATCCCATAATCTCCACTGGGTGCCCCAGGGAGGGACACACGCACGGGGAGGGGGGCGGTGATGATGTCCCCAGAGCGGCTCGGCTCCTCAGGCTCGTGGTCTCCCCATTCTATGGATGCATGGAAACACCCCCCCCCCCTTGCCCTCACCCCCAGGAGACCTTTGAGCGTGTGTTCACAGCGCCGGGGCTGCGGGATTTGCCTTGGTTTGTGCTGGCAGGGAATCACGACCACCACGGCAACGTGAGCGCGCAGATCGCCTACAGCCGCCACTCGGAGCGATGGTGAGGGGCGGTGGGATGGGACGGGACAGGGAGGGGAGGGGTCATGACGGGGATGGACAGCACAGACACACATTCACGTCCACATTGTGCTTTCACGTGTTCTCTCAGGTGTCCCCAGGTGTCCCCAGATGTCCCCAAGATATTCCCACGCATCCTCTGGGTGTCCCCTCAGTTATCCCCAGGTTGTCTCCAAGGTGTTCCTACACATCCTCTGGGTGTCCCCTCAGGTGTCCCCAAGACATCCTCACATGCCCCCCATCTGAGCCCTAGCTGTCCCTAGCCCACCCCCATATCTCCTCCCATCCCATCAGCATTTCCCACACCATCACTATATCCCACAAGCACTCCTGGGGCATCCCCAAATCCCTGTGTCCCTTGGGGACTTATTACCCCAGCACTATCTCCCTATCTGCTGCTTTGGGGTTCTCAGGCCATTCCCCATCATGTCCCCACATATCCTCAAGCCGTCCCCACACCCCCACAGGCATTTCCCACACCACTACTACAGCCTACGCCTGCGTGTGCCGGGCACCAATGCTACAGCACGGCTGCTGGTGCTGGACACGGTTCTGCTGTGCGGATCCACCGATGACTTTGGGGTAGGTGCAACCCCTAGAGGTCCAGCAGATGCTGCAGCAGCCGAGGCTCAGCTCTCCTGGCTGCGGGGCCGTTTGGTTGCTGCAAGGCACGACCTCTACGTGTTGGTGGCTGGGCATTACCCGGTGTGGTCAGTGGCTGAGCACGGCCCCACAACCTGCCTGCTGCGGCTGCTGCGGCCACTGCTGCGACAGCACCACGTCACCGCCTATCTCTGCGGCCACGACCACAACCTACAGGTGAGTACCAGGCTGGGGAAGGATTCCTTTGTTTTGGTGAGCCCCCCCTGCCCCCCAACACATTTTGGGCTCAAACTCTCACGTTTTAGAGTCAAACTGCACTCTCATCACAGGTTTGAGATCAAATTTTGGGCATGCCCTCCCCTCCTGTTTTGGGGTGACTCATCCCCATCTGAGTTCTCCCCTTTAGGGGCACACATGTGAGGTCTGACCTCTCACTTTAGGGTCAAACCCTCTTGGTTTGGAGGCCCTCGGCTTTTGGGTCCCTGCTGCTCTTACTGGGGGAAGACTGTACTGTTTTGTCCTCAAGATGTTCTCATTTCCCCTCTGAGTACCCCATGGGTGTCTCCTCAGGTGTCCCCTCAGGTGTCCCCAAGATGTCCCCACATGCTCCCCATGAGCCCTAGCTGTCCCCAGCCCATCCCCACATTTCATATCCCATCGCCATCCCAAGCCATTGTCCTTAAAGGCAGGAGGACAGTCTGACAATTTCCAATTACAGCCTGGTGGGTTGGAGCAGGGCAGGCAGAAATCTGGGGTGCATTTTGCTAATTTTCACAGCTTTCTCCAAGCTGATTTCTAGGGGGGAAGGGAGGACCAGGAGAGTAGATTGGGGGGCCTGGCAGCCCCCAGTGACAGCCACGCACATCCCCACAGTTCCTAAAAGAGGATGGGGTTGGCTACGTGGTGAGCGGAGCCGGGAACTTCATGGAGGCATCTCAGATCCACAAGGCAGCCGTTCCCCCCGGCGCAGCCCGTTTCTTTTTTGGGGCTCCGGAATCACCCGGAGGTTTCGTTCATCTCCGTCTCGACGCCTCTGCAGCCACCGTCACTTTCCTGGAAGCCACCGGGCGCGTTTTGCACCACGTGGCACTACCGCCCCGTGACCTTTGACCACACGTGACCTCTGACCATGTGACCGGAAACGGCTGGTGGGTACTGGGGAGGAACCACGTGCAGTGATTCTCCGGAGATTCGGCTCACCCCGAAGTCTCTGGAGACCTCGGGCTGCCCCCCGAGACCGTATTATTACTGAGGTCTCCCACCAATAAAGGTCTTTAGACTGTTGCAGCAGTCGCAAAATGGCCCCGTTTCGCCCCAAATCGGGCGGGGCGAAACCAAGGGCCTCAGTCGCACCTCGACGGCCCCCTCAGCGCCGAGGACCTCCCCCCGCCGCCGGTTGGACGTGAGGGCCGTCCGTCACGGCGGGTCGTCCAATGAATGCGGGAATCGGGTCGTCCAATGAGTGAGGGAATCGGGCGGAATTGGGGGAAGTGGGGGTGGGGTTAAGGATCAGTTTCCGGTCTGCGCGGCGGAAGTGGCGGCTGCCTGGGGTAAGCGCGCCTCTTGAGCGGCGGTGGTGGTTCCGGGCTCGGTTTTGAGGTCCGGTCGACGGCCGTTCTGAAGCAGGGGCCGATTGAAGGCCTCGTCCCTCCTCATTTCGGGCCTGGTTCCCCCCGCTTCGTGTTTTGGGCCCACCCCCCCTTTACCAGCCATGGGGCGCCGCAAGTCCAAGCGGAAGCCGCCCCCCAAGAAGAAAGTGACGGGCACGCTGGAGACTCAGTTCACCTGTCCGTTCTGCAACCACGAGAAATCCTGCGACGTGAAGATGTGAGCGGGGCCGGGGCGGCTGGGCGGTATTTTGGGGTCCCCCCCTCCTTACACAGCACCCCCTTATTGCCCTTCCCACACCCTCCTCCCCGGCCTTTTTGCAGGGACCGTGCCCGCAATACGGGCGTTATCTCGTGCACCGTTTGCCTGGAGGAGTTCCAGACGCCCATCACTTGTATCCTTCACACGGACCCCCCCCCTCACTCCCCCCCCCTCCTTCGTTTGTGCCTTAACCCCCCCATCCCGAGATCTGTCGGAGCCTGTGGATGTCTACAGCGATTGGATCGATGCCTGTGAAGCTGCCAACCAGTAGCAGCAGGGCCTCCCCGTGTTATTTGGAGGGGGGGCCGACTACACAACTGCCTCACCCCCCCACCCCAAGCGTGTGTTTTTTATTATCATCACACTTCACTTTTTCTCCATTTTATCTCTCTGTGTTGGGTGGGAGGGGGGCAGCAGCTCGAAGGCTGTGTCTGTGTAAGGGATGGACCCCTCCCTCCACCCATGGGTTGGGTTCTGGTGCAGCCTTTTGCTTGGCTGAGCCCCAGGGGCAGCCACAAATAAATGCCTGCATGGGGCAGCACTACTGCTGGGGGTCTGTGGTTGTTGGCAGCAAAGGAATGGGCTCCCCTGTGCATCCCTGCTGTGCCACCATTGGTGTCCTCATCCTTATGCAACTCCCTTGGTGCCTTGACATCCTTATGCCCCCTTAGTTTCCTGCTCTCTTCCCCCATGCCTTACTGTCCTTTTATCCTCTTCTCCCCTTGTCTACGCCACGGCATCCCATTCCCCTATAACCCTCATCATTCTCAGGCCATTGGAAGCAACGGGTTTGCGTGTGGCTTTTATTGTGCCTCGGTGGCTTCACATATGTGGGGCAGCAGCGGGGCCAGGCCAGGACCCCCCAGCTCAAGGTTTCCTGCTCCGGGGCCCCCCTACTGGCCCCTTCCCAGCAGCCCCGGGCGCGCGGTGAGGCCGGTGCGGTGCATCCCCAGCACGGGGAGGTGCAAGCAACCGTGGGGAGGGGGCTTGGAATAGACTCAATGGGGGTTATTGGGAGTTGTAGAAGCTGTGATTGAGGCCGTCCTCGCCCAGCAAGCCGGGCGCATCGCAGTACTTGGGATCGTAGACCTGCCTTGGCAGCCCATACACCGTCATACCCTGCTGTGAGGCACCCTTGTTGCTGCCCATCTGCAGCCCGATGATGTTTGTGTCGCAGCGCTCCATGCCCAGCGAGGGCTCGAAGATCTGCCTCTTGGTCCCCGGCGCTGTCATCCCAGCCTGCAGAGGGGCCGTGAGGCTCCCCCTTGTCCTTCCCCACTCCCCCCTTCGTCCCCTTGTCCTTCCCCACTCCCCCCTTCGTCCCCTTGTCCTTCCCCACTCCCCCCTTCGTCCCCTTGTCCTTCCCCACTCCCCCCTTCGTCCCCTTGTCCTTCCCCACTCCCCCCTTCGTCCCCTTGTCCTTCCCCACTCCCCTTCCCCACCCAGCAGCCCCGCAGTGCTATGGGACATGGTGGTACCTGGCTGGCCCCCTTGTTAGTGCCCATCTGGAGGCTGATGGTGGCCTGATCCAGGGGTTGGTCTGTCCCCAATTTGGGGTCGTAGAGGTGCCTCCGCGTGCCATACGCCGTCATGCCTTGCTGGCTGGCAAACTTGTTGGTGCCCATCTGGGGATGTGAGGATGGGGGTCAGGCTGTGTGGCTGCATTTCCCTCCCCCTGCACACTTCTGCCAATCCTGGTGTCCACTTGGTATCACCTGGAGGCCAATGATGTTCCTGCCTTCACGCAGCTTCTCAGGCTGGAAGCGACGCTGCTGCTTCTCTGCATACTTCACACCCAAGCCCACATTGTTCCCCTTTGTCTTGGCCTGCATGAGATCCAGGTTGGGGGGGGGGGGGGTAAAAGGGTTGGATTTCGTGTACAAAAGCTGCCCCTCTCTGTGAGCCCCCAGATCCCCTCTTTCCCAGTTTGCCCTGGAACAAACACCCTTCCCCTCTTTCTCCACCCCACTGAGCCCTAAACTCCAGCCCTTTATACCCACACTCTTCTGTGGGGAGAACATGGAGACTTCAAAACTGCTTGGAATCCCTCTCAGCACCCACAAAGACCCCTCCCCTGTAACCCACAAGGTCCCCCAAGGCTGTTGCTTCGCCTCACCTGGCTGGCAAGGGCGATGAGGGTGGATTGCACCTGTGTGTGGTTGGTGTTCTCGAAGAGGTCGTTGGCTTCAAAGATGTCGTGGGGCTTCACCCCGTAGTGTTTGATGGCTCGCAGGAAGTTCCCGATGTTCTCCAGCTACCAAAGATGTCAATAGTGGGCTCTGCCCTTAGTGTGCTCCCCCTTGCCCTGCTTGTAGGACCCAACCCCCCCCCCTTCCCCCCTCACCTTGTGCCAGTTCTGGACGGGGTCGTTCACTTTCTGCACTGAGCCAGGCTGCAGCTTATTAATGAGCCTGGAAGTGGGGTCAGAGGTCACAGAAAGGCTGTGCCCTGAGAGAGTGACCTTAGGGTTGGGGATGGAGTCAGGGAATTGAGGTCATACTCGCAAAGGATGACGCCATCCTTGAGGCCATCCATGAAGTTGTCCCCAATGCGGCGCCCGGTGGCTCCTTCGATCCAGACACGCAGCTGACGCTCTGTCTGTGGGTCGTACTTCTGTGCCAGCTGGGGGGAGGGGGACACAAAGGGTGACACGGGGGCATGGGGATGTCTCTGTTTGGGATTCTGTGCCAGCTGGGGGAGGGCAACCACGTGGAGTGGGGGGGGGGGGGAATAAAGTGATACCAGGGCATGGGGATGTCTCTGGTTGGGATGTGGGGGACAGATGGTTACAGAGAGGCATGGTGACATCCATGGGAAACAATGTGGGGGGGACAGAGGGATGAAATAGGGAGCATACATGGCGGGAAATACGGGTGGAGACAGACTCCAGCCTGCTGCCATAGATCTGGATGGTTGCATTCCCTCCCGTGCCATGAAGGGTTGGGGTTGATGGGGGGGGGGGGGGGGGCTGATAGGGATGAAGGGAGAGGGGACACAACGGACCCATTGCTGGCCCCCCCTCCCATACACACACCCCACCCCACCCCCCTTCATCGGCCCGGTCCCGCCGAGCCCTTGCCCATATATAGCCCCGGGGCTGCGGCTGCCCGCCCGCCTTGCTCCGACACCTTATAAGGGCTCGCGGCAGGACCGGGGGGGCAGCGGGCCCCCCCAGCATTCCCCCCCTGCTCCCGTTAACCCTTGAAGGGGGAGGGAGAGGGAGGGGACGGAGCGGCGCGGGCCTCCCCGAACCCCCCGACTTCGTTCCCAATGGGGAAACTGAGGCACAACTGCGAACCCCGACAGCACCACGGACAGCGCCGGGCGCCTCCTGTCGAACTGCGGGTTCGAAGCCCGCTTCCCCCAGGTGCGGTTCAGCCCGGTTAGGCCCGGTTCGGTTCTGCTTACCTTATTCTTCACTTCGGCCGACAGCCCGTAGGCCGGTCCGCGGTTGAAGTTCGCGTTCGACATCGGTTAAGTTCGGGGTTGGCCCGCGGCGGTTTCGTTTAGGTTCGGGTCCTGCTGGGCCCCGGCTCGGCTATGGCTGGGTTCGGCTCGGTTCGTCCGGTCCCGGTCCGGCGCCGCCGCCGCCACTTTTAAAAGTCGGCGGAGGGCGCGGAGCCCCCCCCGGCGCGAGGCAGCGGCAGCCAATGGGATTTCCTGGCCGTGCTGACGGCACCGCGGGGCGGGCGATGGCGTCATTTTTTCCACATTTAGCGGGGGGATCCCGAAGTGGGGGACACAGGGGGGTCTTTCCAAGCCCCCCCATACCTCCCCCGCTTTCTGCCGTCCTTCCCTCCATCCTTTCATCCCTACTCCTATGCATCGCTTTCTCCATCTCCCCCCGCTCCCTCTGACCCTCGCACTCGTTTTAGCCCGAACCCCCCCCCACCCCCCCCCTGGCGGTGCCGTCACCGCATCGGACTCCGTAGGGGGGTGGGAGGGGCGGTTCGTCACAGGCAGGGAATGCGCCCATGAGGGGGAGGGGGTTGTCCCGTCCGGGGAGCTGAAGGGTCTGCCGACATCCCTGCTTGTTCTATTGGAGCCTGGAGGAAACAGGGATCGGGGTCCGGCTGCCCCTCCCACGTCCTGAACTACCATTACCGTTTATAGCAGCGGCCGCAGCGCTGTTGTGGCGTCACCCTGTCCCTCATGATGTCACTGTCAGCTTCGGGCTGTGACGTCACCCCTCCCCCCCGGGTTATAGGTTATCTCCATCCCCGCTGCTTCTGACGTCACGGCGTATCCCCGGCTCTGCCATCACCGCTGGGGCGCGCTGTGTCGTCACAGGGAATCCCCTCCAGCCCCGCCTCGCGCGGTGATTGGCTGCCGTAAGCCACGCCCCTTGATCCGGAAGAGCTTTTTGGTGGGGTCAAAGCAATGGCGGCGCCCAGCGTTTGCTGAGCTGCTGTTGGATATTAAGGTCGGCGCCATGAGGCTGAGCTGGGCCCGGGCGCTTCCATTGAGGCTGTGGGGGGGCTGCGGAGGCCCGAAGATGCGGGGGGTGACCGGGATAGAGTGGGTATGTTGGGAGAGGGACGAACACCGGGGAACGTGGGGGGAGAAGGACGTGGGGAGGACATGGGAAGCAGAGGAGACGGTGGGACACGGAGCAGCGGGGCTCACGAATAGAGGAGAAAGGGATAGGGGAGGTGGGGAGGCTGTGAGGGGGCTGAGGTGGGCGTGGGGAAGAGGAATGGGAGATGGGGAGGAATGCGGGGGGGATACAGGGATGGGAGGCAGAGTGGCTATGGGGCTCACAAAGCAAGGAGAAAGGGGTAGGGAAGGTGGGGAGGCTGTGAGGGGGCTGAGGTGATGCGGTGGAAAAGGGGAATAGGAGATGTGGGGGGATGTGTATGGGAGGCATGGCAAGGAGCTAAGTGAGGAGAAGAAGGGAATTTGGCCAAGGAGGGGGGCTGTTTTCTCACCTTCATCCTGTGCCCCCTCCCCAGGCTGCTCGCCCCATGTGCCGCAGCAGCAGTGATGCCCCAGAGCCACCATCCGATCATGGCTCTCAGAACATACCACGGGATGAGGAGCAGGGAGGCCCTGCAGCCTTTGCAGCAGCATTAGAAGAGCTGGAACGGGCACCAGGCCGGCGGCTGGGACGCCTGGAGCTGGTGGCAGCAGCACTGGCAGCAATGCCAGCACTGGGGGTGGCCAGGCAGCTGGATGCTTACAACCGGCTGCTGCGTTTGCTGCCCCGTGGGCCCTGGGTGCCACGGGGGCCCCTGCATCGTCTCTTTGCTCCTTTTCCACGGCAGCAGGAGTGTGGCTTGCAGGTTCTGGAACAGATGGAGAGATACGGTGAGGGTGGCTGTGATGGTCTGTTGGGAGGTGAAAGGGGTTCCCTGTACACTCCCAGATTTTTTCTCCCTTCCCTGATGCAGGTGTGATGCCGGATGCGGAGACACGGTTCTTGCTGCTGGCCGTCTTTGGGCCCCGCAGTCGTCCTGTGCGTAAGTGTCAGCGGATGTTGTACTGGCTGCCACGGATGCTCCATGCCAATCCCTACCCACTGCCTGCTCAGTTGCCCCCTCCTGGATTGGCTGCTGCCTGCCTGGGGCTGCGCCGCATTGCCAACGACCCCGATGCCCGGCTGAGTGTCTATCAGGTGGGGGACAGATGTGTCACATAGAGGGGGCAGAGAGGGGACAAGGGGGAGCATCTGGGGAGGAGATGGGAGACATGGGAGCGATGTGGGGTGGTAAGGGGGAGCATTGTGGGAAAAGGAAATGGGGAACATGAGGGGGATAGGGAATTGAATGGGAAAAATGAGGGAGATACAGGAAGGATGTGGGGTAACAAGGGAAGACGTGTGGGAGAAGGGGATGGGGGTTATGGAGGAACACAGGATTGAAAGGCTGAGTGGACACAGTGAGAACACTCCTTCTGTCTCTAAGGCCAAAATGATATCAGGATGTACTTCCCTGTCCATTTTTACAGCAGCCCCAGCCAGAGCAGGGGGACAACGAGGGCTCTACACAGCCGTACATCGTCGGTGAGTGCCAGGGAGCACTTGGGAGAATAATTTGGGTCAGGGGCACTGCAGCTCAGCCCTGCATCCCCTTCTCTACCTTGCAGGCATCCAGAGTGCAGAACAGCAGGAGCTACTGGCCCGGCATGGCCCAGAACACCCTGTCTTTGTGGAGGGACCGTTCCCACTGTGGCTGCGCAGCACCCGCCTGTTCTACTACGTGCTGAGGGGGGACCCTCTCCCCCCTCATTTGCGGGTGAGTTGTGGCATGGGGTGGGATAGGTTCCCTTTACTGGGGAAGGGAAGGAATGGGACACCCCTGTGGGACCAGACAGACCCTCCCTGTCTGCCCTATATCCCTTCAGGAACCTCCCCCTGATCCTGAGCGCAGCCTTTACTATCCCCTGTACCTTGACCTGGACCTGGAGCGTGGCCCATGGGATGATGATGAGTTCGATGTGAATGAGGGTAAGGTGTGTGTGTGTGTGTGGGGGGGGGGGGGTTGACAGCCACCTGGAGACCCTTCTTGCCTTCCCCTCCTCCCTCCCTCCCCCCCTGCCTTGAGTATGCTTCCCCAACCCCTGTTCCCTCCCCACAGTGGAGGAGGGCCCTGTCTTTGCGCTGTGCATGGCAGGGACTGGTGACCAGCGCACCTTGGCCAAGTGGATCGCGGGGCTGCAGCAGACTAACCCTGTCCTTGGCCAAACACCAGTGATCTTCCGCCTGGGGGATGGGGATTCCTCTGCTGGATCCCCAGGAGACGGAGATGCATTGCATCTGGAGGGGTCAAGGGCAGCGGAGTTGGAGCCCCCCGAGGTGGCATGGGGCCGCCGAGCACAGGGAGAGGGATGAGGGGCCTGAGAGGGTTGTGGGGGGATGGGTCCAGTTTGGGTGCCTCCTCCCTGGGTTGTGGGTCAATAAATGGAGGTGGTGTGGACGGAGAGAGCTGTGTCTTGTTTGGGAAGCTCTGAGGGGAGGCTTGGTGTTAATCTATTCACCCTGGGGGCAGAGGAAGGGGCTGGGGATACAGACAGGGTAAGGGCAGGGGGAGGGCGCATGCCCGTTGCGCGCCGTGAAGGCTGCGAGGGCAGAGCCGGGCGGAGTGAGTTCGCGCCTGTGCGTTGGTTGCCGTTCCTGCGCGGGGGGCACCTTCCGGCGCACTGTGCTCACGTCATCAGCGCTGCGCCGGCGCTCACCTGGAGTTCCGGGTCCGGCATGAGCGCGGCTCAGAGGGATTCGGTCCCGGTCGGCGGGCCCTCGCGGGAGGCCGGGACCGAACCGGGTGATGCTGGAAGCCGTAAGGCACGAGGGCGGCCACGTCTGACGGAATCGGACCGGGCGAGAAGGCGGCTGGAATCGAGGAAGAAGTACGACGTGCGGAGGGTGTACCTAGGAGAGGCCCACGGGCCCTGGGTCGATCTGCGGCGGAGAAGCGGTTGGAGCGACGCTAAGTTGGCGGCCTACCTGCTGGGACTGGAGCGAGGGCAGCGCGCTGGGAGGCAGGGGTGAGCGGGATGCGGCGCTGAAAACCGCGAAGGGACAAGAAGGTTGAGGGGGGGCTGGAAATGGGGCTGGGAAGTGAGAAAGGGAATGGGTGAGTGGGGGGGAGTGGGGGGTGGGTTGGGATCCGGGATCTGGAGAAGGGCTGGGGGGGTAGCAGGGTCGTTTGTGGCTGGGTGGCTGTGAAGAGGAAAGAGAGCTGGATGTGTTGGCTGATGCTCAGCTAAATGTGAGCCAGAAGTGTGCCCAGGTAGCCAAGAGGGCCAACGGCATCCTGGCCTGCGTTAGAAATAGTGCGGCCAGCAGGAGCAGGGAGGGAATCATCCCTCTGTACTCAGCTCTGGTGAGGCCGCACCTTGAGTGTTCAGTTCAGTTTTGGGCTCTTCACTGCAAGAAAGACATTGAGGCCCTGGAACATGCCCAGAGAAGGGAAACAAAACTGGTGAGGGATCTGGAGCACAATGCAGTCTTATTGAGAGCAGCTGAGGGAGCTGGGATTGTTTAGTCTGGGGAAGAGGAGGCTCAGAGGAGACTTTATTGCTCTCTATAACTACCTGAAGGAGGTTGTGATGAGGAGGGGTTTGACGACTTCTCCCAGGCAACGAACAGGACCTGGGGAAGTGGCCACAAGTTGTACCAGAGGAGGTTTTGATTAGACATGAGGAAGAACTTTATCTCTCAGAGAGTGGTCAGGCACTGGAATGGTTGCCCAGGGAGGTGTTGGAGTCGCCATTCCTGGCAGTGTTTCAAGAGGTGTCTGGTTGAAGAGCTACAAGATCTGGTTTAGTGTTTGTGGTTGCAGTGGTGATGGAAGGACAGTTGGACAGAATGATCTTGCAGGTCCTTTCCAACCTTGTGATTCTATGATTCTTTGATTCTATAAAGGGCCCAAGCAGCCTCAAGGACCGCCCCCCACAATTGCTGGGGTCACCCATTCCTCCTCTATTCTTTTTCCCTACAGCAAGCCGTGGGAGCAGATTCCAAAAAAACCCAAACGGAAGAAAAGTGAGTGCTGTGGAGCTGGTGAGTGAGCAGGGCACCCCGAGCTGCAGGGGGACAAAAGATGCCAGCAGCTCCTTCCTGCAGGGCGAAGGCGTAACGTCAACTGCCTACGGCATGCAGTGATCTGGTATGAGGACCATCGACAACGTTGCCCCTATGAGCCCCGCCTGGCTGAGCTCGATCCCTCCGTGGGGCTCTACACTACAGCTGTGTGGCAGTGTGAGCGTGGCCACCGTTACTTCCAAGACCTGCATTCTCCCCTGAGACCTCTCAGTGATTCTGATGGGGACAGCGACGACACTGGTGCGGATGGATGAGGGGTTGAGATGGAACTGGGGCTTCAGGCAGAGGCTGGGGATGCAGGGATGTGTTTTTCTGGTGGCGGGAGGATAGAAGGGACTTTTGGGTAGGATCTGATGGGGGGGGGGCATAGGAGGTCCTGTGTGGCTTGGGATGCTTAGGGCTCACCATTGGGGTCTCTGCCATGTTCTCTTCCTACAGCAGCGGCTCCCAACAGTTCCTCCTCCTCCTCTTCCTCCTCTGGGAGCTGCAGTTCAGGCTCGGAGACAACGCAAGGGATGACGCAAGGGGCTGCCCTGTCAACGCTGGGGGGGGGCACAGCAGTATCCCCCCCTGCAGGGCCAGGCCCCCCAGTGGAAGGGCGGGTGACAGCTCTGGAGGCAGTCGTATGCGTGCCACTACCCTTTCCCTTGCGGCTGGGGGCAGGTCGAGGGGCACTGACTGAGGAGGGAACCTCCACCTTGTTGCAGGGAGGGGGCCCAGCACTACTCCAGGCTCCCCCCCTCCTCATCTTGACTGGCTCCAGCTATGAAGCTCTGGAGGGGTTGCAGTTGGATGTAAGGGGGGATGAGGTGTCCTGTGCCCTACTGCAGGGAGAAAGTGCATTCCCCTTGGACCCCCATCTCCCTAAGACAGGTATGGGGCAGGGCTTTGGGGTGTGTGGCTTGTGGCACCTTCTTTCCTCACTCCCTCTCTCTGCTGGTGGTAGAGGAAGATAAAGCACTTGCGCTGAAGCAGGAGGAGGTTCTGCCCTCTGCAGCAGCTGAACACTCTCTGGAGCCCCCTCTGGAAGCCCCTCGAGAGCCCTCCCCACCTCTGCCAGCAGAGGATGCTGACGGCAGTGACATGTCGGCCATCATCTATGAGATCCCTAAAGAACCTGAGAAGTTGGTGGCAGTGGGGGCCGGGGTTCCTTGGGGTTCTTGGGGGTCCTTAGGGGGAATATCTGGGGTGCAGGAGAGGGTTTTCTTCAGAGAGGCCCTGGGGATCTGGAGAAGGAGAGTGAGGGTGGGGGGGGGTGGCTATAGGAGGGCTATAAGGGTTATGTGAGGGCTGGGAGTGCAGTGTTATGGCTACAGAGAGTTGGGCTTTTCTTGGTCTGTGGGAGCTCCTTGGGGAATCTTTGTAGAAGATTTTGGGTGTTCTTTGGAGTCTCGGGGAATTCAGTGGATGGGAGCTGGAGGTTTTTTGCAGACATTGACTGATTTTCTTGGGTGGGGGAGTTGGGGTTCAGCGTATTCTTGCAGGAAGTAGTCAGACTCCTTATGGTTCATAGGGGCAGTTAGGGCTCAGGGGGTTCTGCAGGCAATCTGGAGGATTTGGATGGGGGTCCTCAAAACTGCAACCCCTGGGATGGGATGCTCACCTCAAACCACAGCTTCGGGCACCCCCTGCAGGCGACGACGCAGCCGCCGGGGCCGTGCACCCAACTCTGAGGGGCTTTCAGATCCCATCCCCTGCCCCTATGCAGGCTGTGGACAGGTCTATGTGGCTCTCAGCAGCTTCCAGGTACGAGTGTCTGCTTTGTCCTCCATTCCAACCCCCCCCCCCCCCCCACCTTGCAAGCTCTGTGCTCCTTTCACTGCTTTGCCTTCTGCTCACCCAACAGAATCACATCAACCTGGTGCACCGCAAGGCTCGGACTCGGCAGTGCCCCCAGCCTGGCTGTGGAAAGAAGTTTTCCTTGGCCAACCATCTACGCCGACACATGCTCATCCACTCTGGTGAGCCTCCCACCTTGCTTTGGACCCCCCTCTTCTCTGGGCTCTCAGGACCCCCCCAGTCTCACAATCCTTATTTCCAGGCATGCGGGAATTCATCTGTGAGAGCTGTGGGAAATCTTTCAAGCGTAAAAACCACTTGGAGGTGCACAGGCGGATGCACACAGGGGAGACCCCTCTTCAGTAAGTGATAGAGGGGAGGAGAGAGCAGCTGTGAGCCATCCTGTGGGCTCCGCCAATTCCCTCCCCGTGCCATTTTATCCTCCCCCCCTGCAGGTGTGAAATCTGTGGGTATCGATGTCGTCAGCGTGCCTCCCTCACCTGGCACATGCGTAGGCATGGGGGGGGGAAGGCCAGCAACACAGCCCTGCCCTTGTGAGCACTGCAGGAAGCACTGCAAGCGACTGGATGGCCTCAAGTGCCACACGCTCAACCCTGAGCCTCAGGGCACGTAGCTGTTGGGGGACTGCGAGTAGCCCCAAACCTGTTCCCCCTTCAGGTTAAGGGGAGTGGGGGGTGTTGCATTAATTTTTGCCCCCAGAAGGAGTGTAAGCACTACAGCAGACGGAGGGGAAGGAATTAACTCTGAGTGTCCCCGTCCCCACCCCAATGCACAATGGGGATGTCTAACCCCTTGTCTGCCCCTAGCACTGAAAAAGGATTCTGACCCCTCCTGACTTCCTCCCCACTGATCTCCCCTTGCCCCACGTCCCCTCAGCCTTACTTTATTTATTTCCCAAATTTTTGTCCTCTGTTCCATAGGCTACCTGGGTCCAGAAAGTGGGTTAGGAGATGGGGGTGGGCAACTGGTACCCCACTTTTAATGTGGGGAGCAGGTCTGGCCTCTTCTTCCTTACCTCCCCTCCCCCTCACCCCTCTTATTAAAAATGATGACTTTTAATTCCTGCTTTTTTCTCCTTTTCCGGGACAGGGGTTCAGAACCCCTTCCCCCCTCCCCCCCAATTCGCACCCAGTAAGGGGGGGAGGGGAGGAAGGAGGGCTCTGTCCGCGTGCTGGAAGCGCGGTTCGGAGCTGTCCATGGTGCTGAAAGCTGCAGCTTCTTCCCTTCCCCCTCTTCGAGTCTCGTGGGGACCCCGGAGTGTTGGGGGGGGGGGGGGGTTGGGGGAGGGCCGAGGGGCGGGCGGAGGGGCCCCGCCTCCATCACAGCCAATCAGCTTCGACGAGGTGGGGGTGTGGGGCTGCGGGGGAGGTGGGGGGGCTGATCCACTATGGAGGGGATGCCGGATCACCCCACCTGCGGGTGGGGGGAGGGGGGGGTTGCAGAGTGGTCCGGGTTGATCGATTGGAGGAGGTTGGGTGGGGGGGGTGGTCTAAGCCGAACCCTTTTGAGGGACTGCGGACTGTACCAATGTTGTGGTGGGGGGGGATAAAAGAGGGCTGGGCTGTACCCACAGGGGTGGTTTTGGGGGGGGCCCCGCCCCGGCCCGCCCCGCGGCCGCCCAAGGACGTTTAAAGGACCGACGGGGGCTGCTGCTCTGCAACACCAACAGCTGCGATTGTGCCCTGACACCCCTGCCCCCCCCCTCCCCGCTTCCCACGCCCCAGGGACCCCGCCCTCCCCTTCCTTCCCCCACCTCCCATCGCCATCGCCCCTCACCCCCCAATTGGGCCGTGCGGGGGGGCCCGGACCCCGCAGCCCCACACAATGGTGACGGTAGGAACGAATTATGGCGGGTGTGTGGTGGGGTGGGGGGGGGGGGAGGAATGGGTTAGGGTTCCCCAGCAGCATCATTCCCCCCCTCCCCCCCCCCCAGCTTTCCTTCCCTGCATCCCCTCCCATCAGTATCCTGTACCCCTCCAGCCTTCCCCATGGACCCCACCCTCATCCATCCACCCCATCCCCAATCTTTCCCCCCTTTTACCTGCAGTTACCATCGCTGGGTCACCCCCACCTCATGTCCCTGTGCTCTCTGCATCTCAGCCCCCCCCATCATAATGTCGCTCTGTGACATGCTTGGTCAGGAATGGGAATGTTATGTATGTGCTTGCCATTAGTGGGGCACATATGTGTACAACAGGGCCTCACATGTGCCCTGTGTACGGGACACGTGTGGAGCTGTGGGTGCACAGTGTATGTGCAGGGCTGTGCATGGGTGTGGGAATGAATGCGTGCAACCTGCCCCCATTTTCTCAGTCCCATTTGCCCATTTTCACCTTTTCTTTACTTACTTTTCTCACTGGATTGCTTCCTGTGTCTCCCCCCCTTCCCCAGCTCGTGGCTGGTGGCTCCGGGTACCCCATCCCTACAAAGGATGGCCCTACAAAAGGCTATTGTCCCCTGCCCTGTGTGACAGGCAAGGCGGGCGGGGGGAGGGCTCCAGAACAAAGGGGTATTATCTCCAGGGTGGCTGTTGTCCCATCGTCCCCACATCCCCACCATTGCTGTCCCCACATCTCCACCATTGCTGTCCCCGCATCCCCATCGTTGTTCTCCCCACATTCCCATCATTGCTGTCCCCACATTCCCATCATTGCTGTCCCCACATCCCCATTGCTGACCCCACATTCCCATCACGGTTATCCCCTCATCCCGATCATTGGTGTTCCCCGTCCCCATCATTGCTGTCCCCGCAACCCCACCGCTGTTGTCCCCACATGGTTGTCCCCACATTGTTGTCCCCATGGTGTTGTCACCCTCCTGAAGTCCCTTCGTGGTGCCATCCTGGTGACCCCCATCTCCATCCCCTGCAGATCCTGAGCACGGTGGAGGCTCCTGGTGCTGCAGGGCCATCAGGCTGTGGCCCTGTCCCTGTTGCCGTCCCTGTGGTTGCAGTGGCAGCAGTGCCTAACGGTGTTCCCCCTGGCCCCCCTATGGCTGATGACAGCAAAACCAACCTGATTGTCAACTACCTACCCCAAAGCATGAGCCAGGAGGAGCTGCGCAGCCTCTTCGGCAGCCTTGGGGACATCGAGTCCTGCAAGCTTGTCCGTGACAAGGTCACCGGTATGGGGATGGGATCGGGAAACTCAGGGAGGTGAAAGATGGGAGCCCTTACACCCCATGGGGATCTGGGTGTTTGGGATTCCCCTATCCCACAAGGGTAGTGCTGTTCAGATGTGACTGTGGGGATGTCCCCACATCTCCATTGTGGCTGTCCCCACATTCCCATCACTGGTGTTCCCCATCCCCATCTTTGTTCTCACATCCCCATCACTGTCATCCCCACATCTCCATCATTGCTGTCCCCCACATCCCCATTATTGTCATTGAGGGATTCCCTTTGGCTGCCACTGAAGGGGTGTTGAGTCTCAGTGGCTCCGCCAGCAGCTCACTGGGGTGAATGGGGATAAGGATGGAGATGAAAGGGGCAGAATCAGCCCCCAGTCACTCACTCCCCCCTGCCCCAGGGCAGAGTTTGGGTTACGGCTTCGTCAACTACGTGGAGGCAGGCGATGCTGACAAAGCCATCAGCACTCTCAATGGCCTCAAGCTGCAGACGAAGACAATCAAGGTATCAAGGGGGTCTTTGGGGTGTTGGGAGGAGGGCTGAGGGCACAACGGGGTGGTTATACTGAGAGATCACGGGGAGGAGGGGACTCTGGCACCCAGCTGATGCCCACCTCAGGTGTCCTACGCCCGGCCCAGCTCGGCCTCCATCCGTGATGCCAATCTGTATGTGAGTGGCCTCCCCAAGGCTATGGGGCAGAAGGAGATGGAGCAGCTCTTCTCCCAGTATGGCCGCATCATCACATCCCGCATCCTCGTTGATCAGGTCACCGGTGCGCCCAAATACCTGGGTCCAAATTGCATGGAGGGGAATGCTGGGTGCCTGGGTACTCGTGGGTTTGTGGGGGAGGGCAAGTGGGGTGGGGGTTCCCAAAATTGGGTCCCTATGGACTTGTAGGAGAGGGCAAATGGGGTGAGGGTTCTCAAAATTGGGACCCCGTGGACTTCTGTGGGAGGGCAAAAGGCGTGGGGGGTTCCCAAAATTGGGTCCCCATGGACTTGTGGGGGGAGGGCAAATGGGTGGGGGGACCCAAAAGTGGGTACATATGGAGTTGTGGGGGAAGGCAAATGGAGTGGGGGTTCCCCAAATACTTGGGTTGCCATGGGGTGTGTGGAGCTTGAATCACTCAGGTCCCTTTGTAGTGTGGTGTGGGGCTGAATGGAGGTGGGGGGGGGGTGGTCCTGAACACCTGGGACCCTATGGGGTGGGGGGCAGTGTGAATAGGCTTGATGGGGGTTCCCTAACATCTGGGTCCCCAGAAATGGGGGTTCCTGAGCATCTGGGTCCCCATGGGGTGCCTGGGTGGTCAGGAAGATCTTATGGAGTGGCAGAATGGGTTCTGAATGGTCTCATGGGTGGGCTTGCACAAGGGGGTTGCTGCCATGCCCCTCCCCATGCAGGTATCTCCCGGGGGGTGGGCTTCATCCGCTTCGACAAGCGTGTGGAGGCTGAGGAGGCCGTGAGGGGGCTGCACGGGCAGAAACCATTGGGGGCAACCGAACCCATCACAGTCAAGTTTGCCAACAGCCCTGGGCAGAAGTCAGGGGGGGCCCTGCTCAGCCTCTGCCCCGGTGCCCGCCGTTACAGCGCCCTGCATCACACCCCGCAGCGATTCCGGTGCGCCCTGAAACGTGAGGGGAGAAGGGGGGGCAGGGGAGGGGGAGTTGGGACTGGGGACATCTGGGGATGAGCCCTACAGAATGGCTGGGTTGAAAGGGACCTCAAAGATCTTGAAGCTCCAACCCCCCTGCTGCATGCAGGGCTACCAAGCTCCTTATCTAACACTGCACCAGGCTGCCCAGGGCCCATTCAGCCTGGCCTTGAACATCTCCAGGTATGAATGGGGCATCTCTCTGTCCATCTCAATACCTCTCTGACCATCTTTGTACTCTCCTCTGTACCCTCTCTATCAGCTCCCTTTCTTGTACTGGGGGCTCCAGACCTGGATGCAGTACCCCCGATAGGGCCTCAAAAGAGCAGAGTAGAAAGGGACCTCCCTGTCCCTGCTGGCCACCCCTCTTCTGATAGAGGGGTTAGTTAGATCCCTACAATATGGGGACAACTCTGTGATTGGGAAAAGGGGGAGGGGTAAGAGGAGGGAGGGGGCACCTCCTGCATGTAGGGACACCACTGTGCATGGATACCCCAACCCAGCCCACCGGGATCTAACTAACAGCCTCTCCTCTCCTCCAGCCTGGACAATTTGCTGAACGTGGCTTATGGTGTGAAGAGGTAAATCCTTCCCTCCCAGTCCTTCTCAGTTCTTTTTCAGCTCCCTCCCCCCACCCGCGCTGTGGAGGACCGTGTGGAGGGGTCCAGCTGTCCCTGACTCCAACCCAACCTGCTGTCACTGCTGTCCAGGTTCTCCCCACTGGCCATCGAGGCTGTACCAGGGCTGGGAGCTGGAGTGGGGCTGGGATCCCCAGGTTGGTGCATCTTTGTGTACAACCTAGCGCCTGAAACAGATGAAAGCGTCCTATGGCAGCTCTTCGGACCCTTCGGTGCCGTCACCAACGTCAAAGTCATCCGTGACTTCACCACCAACAAATGCAAGGGTTTTGGTTTCGTCACCATGACCAACTATGAGGAGGCTGCTGTGGCCATCGCCAGCCTCAACGGGTATCGCCTGGGCGAGCGCGTCCTGCAGGTCTCCTTCAAGACCAGCAAGCAGCACAAGGCCTGAAACCCACCTTTCCTACCCCTGGCACTTCACCTATGCCCCCCTCCCCCCCATCCTCCCCCCAAAAAACCACAAACCCTCACTATGGGCTTCCAGAAACTGCTGGACCTCCCCTGAGCTGGGGGGGGGCATTAAGGGTGGGGAGAGGGATGCATGCAAAGATTCTGCAGGGTATTCCTTCTCCCCTTCTCCCCCCAGCCCCACACACATCTGGGACACATCTGCAAAGAGTTTGAATGGGGAGGGGGGGTTGTGGGCGGTAACCCCACACTATTGGAATGTGGTGGGGCACTCACAGGCACTGCAGGAAACCTGGGGGAGGATTTTGGGGGGAAAGGCAGCACTCAAATTGGGGTACGTTGGGGGGGGGTCTCTCTACACCCTGGGTCGGTATCAGCCCCCCCCCCAACGGCTTGGCCACGCCCACAAAGGAGGTCACGCCTACCATGAAGGCATCCCACATAATGGCGGCCACGCCTACAACGGAGACCACGCCTACAAACCGAGGCCACACCCCCCGAACGGAGGTCACGTCCCCATACCCTTTAGCCACGCCCCCGTTAGAGGCGCTCTTTGGCGGTGGCCGGACCACTGCAGCAGTGCCGTGGGGCCAGGAGTTCGAATCCCGGCTCTGGCTGCTTTCCCCACTTCCCTCCCTCGAGCCCCAACCACCCCAAATTCGGCTTTTTTTGTCACCAAACTGGTGCCAAAATAGAGGCCACACCAACCCTTCCCTGCTCTCCCTCCTGTTTTTATTCATGTTCTTGTCCCCTCTGGGGGGAGAGGTGGGAGGGCAGAAGGATAATTAATAATAATAATGGTAGCGTTAACAGTAGAGAAATGAGAGGCCAAGGGAGCGAGCAGCAGCTCCTTGGCACGACAGACACAAAACCATCTATTTTTGTAAGAGAAGAAAAAAAAAAAATCCAAAAAAATACCCCAATACTCCAACCCTTTCTTGACACTGCACTTCTATGGGAGGGGGGGGGAACTGAGTGGGACCCTTTGCCTCATAGAGGGGTCACGGGGAGAGGTTGTGTGGTGATTGGGAGCAATGGGGTGGCTTCAAGGAGGTTCTGATCACCCAACCAATTCCCAGGGCTGTGATTTCTGCTTGGCTGGTTCTGACCTCTGGGGCAAAGCAGCACCCCTCCAGTTTCCTCCCCCATGACTCCTATTATTATTGTTCTGGCTATTGTTCTGATTATTATTATTGTTGTTTCTATTATTAATTATGATAATTATGATTGCTATTCCCATTATTTATTTTTCCTTCAGGATGGCTCTGTGCTTTTTTTGCCCTTTGGTTCCCATTTTATTCTAGCTCTGATTCTGCCTCCACCACCCCTTGGCCCTACTTTGTGTTGCGTTGCTCTCATTTTCCCCACTCAGCTCAACCTTTTCCCTTGCCCGGGGCTGCAGAACCCTTCAAACCCCAGGCTGTAGGGACCCCCAAAAAGCAATAAGAGCTGCACCCACTGTGGGGGGTCACTACCTGGGTCCTCCCTCTGCTATTTGTTTTGAGGAGGAGAAGCCCCAAAATGAACACTCATGGGTGCAAGGAAGGTCCCCCTGCTGAGTGACCCCCCCCTCCCCCTCCATCTCAGACACTTTGTATTTTTCATGGCAGAAATAATAAAACATGAAAAAAAAAGTTCAAAACAATGAGAACTTGTGTATCTTTGTTCTACATCAGGAGATGAAAATATGCACCCAATGCAGTGTTTGTATTGAACAGAGAAGGATTTAAGCTGGTTATTGGTAATTTCAGGATGAAAATGCAGATTATAAGTCATTATGTGGCTGATGGCTGTTGATGTAGTCTATCTAGATTTCAGCAAAGCCTTTGACACTGTCTCCCACAATACTCTCCTGCAGAAGCTGGCAGCCTGTGGCTTGGACAAATACACTCTTGGCTGGATAAGGAACTGGCTATAGGGTCAGGCCCAGAGAGTGGTGGTGAACGGAGCTAAATCCAGCTGGCAACTGGTACTGTTCCCCAGGGGTTGGTGCTGGGGCCTGTCCTCTTCAGTATCACAGAATTACAGGATGGCAGGGTTGGAAGGGACCTCAAGGATCATGAATCTCCAACCCCCTGCCACAGGCAGGTCCATCAACCTCCCCATTTAATACTAGACCAGGCTGCCCAGTGCCCACAGGCTGTATAGCTGGGCTGAAGCCAACAGGATGAGGTTCAACATGACCAAATGCCGGGTCTTACATTATGGCCACAACAACCCCAGGCAACACTACAGGCTTGGGGCGGAGTGGCTGGAAGACCCTGCAGAAGGGTCTAAAAAAACCCAGAACCAACAGCAGTAACCTAAGGAGCACCACTAATTTACTAAATCTAATCAAATCAAACAAAATGAGAAAGAAATAGAACATCAAATACAAGTTCTTACACAGAGGAAACACGTACCTTTTTCTCTGCTTTGGTCCAGACAGGAGCTCCACCTTCCCTCCTCTATACTCCAGGTATGCTGCTCTTCCTCTCCTACGTGAGAACCCAAAATAGCCATAAAGGCAGTCCAAGAACCAGAACATGAACTCTTTAACTCACTTTACATGATGTGGAACACTGACAACAAAAATCACAGAACCACAGCAGAGAGCCTTCCCCAGGGGCAGCCAGCCCTTAAATGGGGTCTAGGAGAGCTGCAGCCAGGCTCCACCCTTCCATTCACAGCTGAATCGCCTTCACCTGTGCTCCCACAGCTGACTCAGTCCTTGCTTCAGGTGATCAATCAGTAGTTCAGGCCTGTATGGGAACTGCTGAGTCACAGCCTGAACCTCTGATTAATCACCTGAGGCGAGCAATGAGTCAGCCCTGGGAGCACAGGTGAAAGCAATTAACCTGTGCTGCAGGAAGGGGTGGAGCCTGGCTCCACCTCTCCTAGACCCATTTAAGAGCTGACTACCAGAGGGGAAGGATGTCTCTCTCTCTTCGGAAGATCCACTCCACTGGAGTTTCCTGAGCGAGCCCATGACATGGGTAAGCATCCTGTTTATTCTCTTTGTCTCGCTGTGCCTAACTCTCTTGCTTATTTCATTATTATAACATCTTAATATTATTAAATTATATATTATTCCTTTATATAATTTTCATTGATTATACAGCCTCCAAATGTGGTTCATCTACTCCCACCTCATCCCACTTCACGGCTGTAATAATGCAGTGCCATGTGTTAATTGCACTCATGCAGAGTTTCTTAAGGGCATTCTGTGCATCACTATCATGTATTAAATTATGTTCTGTATCTTTTCTGATTCCGATGGGGTTTAAGGATTGCCTGTGCTCCTCTAATCAGTGGTGTGAGATCTGCGCAGCAGGTAACGAACGTCATGAGCCCCATGTTGGCGCACTGCTTATATGCAGGTAGGTTTGCGATGCAGTCCAACTCCCCCACAGTGACCATCCACAACTAGATCAGGTTGCTCAGAGCCTGACCCAGCCTCGCCTTGAAAGGGACAGCGCATCCACCACGTCTCTGGCAACCTGTTCCACTGCCCCACTGCCTCACTGTGGAAGACATTTTCCACATATCTAGCCTCATTTTTCCCTTGTTCTTTCCTTTATGTATTGAAAGGCTGTTACCAGGTTACCTTGGAGCCTTCACTTCTCCAAGCTGAACAGCCCAGCTCTCTCTTCTTATAGAAGAGGTGTTCCATTCCTCGGTTCATATTGTGGCTGTGCTCTGGATGTGCTCCCACAGCTCCACGTCTCCCTGCACTGAGGACTCCACATCTGGACGCAGCTCTCCAGGTGAGGCCTCACCAGCACAGAGCAGAGGGATGGGTATCAGCTCCCTTTGCCTGCTGACCGTGCATCTCTGGATGCAGCCCAGGATATTGTTGGCTTTCTGGGCTGGAAGGACACATTGCTGGTTTGTGTCCAGCTCCCACCCACCAGTACCCCAGGCCTTACGGGGCAGGACTACGCACAGTCCTTTCATCCCCCAGCACGTTTTGGTGGTGGGTGTTCCCTCATCCCAGCTGCTGACCCTGCACTTGGATTTGTGCCCCTACTCAGCCTGTTGAGTCCCTCTAGATGGCGTCCTGTCCCTCTGGTGTGTCACTGCATCCACAGCTCGGTGTCATTAGGGTGCACTTGACCCCACTGTTGATGTCACTAGTGAAAGGGCAATCCCAGATGTTTGTACAATCTGGGTGTAGAACCCCTTGAGAGCAGCTCTTTGGAGAAGGACTCAGGGATCCTGGTGGACGAGAAGCTGGACATGAGCCAGCAGCTTGCGCTTGCAGCCTGGAAGGCCAACTGTATCCTGGGCTGCATTAAAAGAGGGGCGGCCAGCAGGGAGAGGGAGGTGATTGTCCCCCTCTGCTCAGCTCTTGTGAGGCCCCATCTGCAGCACTACGTCCAGGCCTGGGCCCCCAGCACGGGAAGGATGTGGAGCTTTTGGCTTTTGAAGCGGGTCCAGAGGAGGGCATTAAATGATCAGAGGGCTGGAGCACCTCTCCTATGAAGAAAGGTCAAGGGATCTGGGATTGTTTCTCTTGAAGAAGAGAAAGCTCCGGAGAGACCTCATCGCAGCCTTCTAATACTCAAAGGGGGGGGGGGGGGGTTGTTCTAATACCCGTAAGCGGGGGGGGATGGTTGTTTATGAGGGTGGATAGTGATAGGACAAGAATAAATTGTTTTAAACTGAGACAGGGGAGGTTTGGGTTGGCTATTAGGAGGAAGCTTTTCACACAGAGGGTGGTGACGCACTGGAACGTGTGCTTTAGAGTCACTTCCAGGAGGATCTGCTCCACGATCATTCCCAGCACAGAGGTTTGATCGACATGGTGGTAGTTCCTATCCTTAATAAGAGGTGTGCTGTCACCTTTTTTCTACTCACCAGGGACTTCACCTGACTGCCTTGACTTCTCAAATACCATTGAGAGTGGCTCAGTGACTGCAGCGGTGAATTCCCTCCGAACTCTGGGACTCATCAGGACCCAAAGAATCCTGGAAGTTCAGGTCCTCGGGTGGTCCAGAACCTGATCTCCTATCACAGTGTGGAATGGGGAGGGGTCTGTGGGGCTGGCATTGCTTCCTCAATCCCCACCTACCAAACCAAAGGTGAAGGCTGTGTATAATGAGCAGTTATCAGAGAAGATGGAAGCTAAAATGTTGTTGGGTCCCTGAGCCTTCTCCTCGTCTGTTGTTCCCAGCTGCAGTGCTGCTGGCAAGCAGCATTATGCATGGAGTGCAGCCACCTTGCTCTGAGAAAGGAGCACTGCAGTGCACGTTTGTGAGAGGCACTACCCTACATATGGGGGCAGTGCCTTCAGTACTGTGTTGTGTCCAACAGTGGCAGCAGAGCTGCGGTGCTCCAGAGTGCTGTAACGAGTGCGCAGAGATGTGTGGCTCTTCGTGAGAACAGCCAGGAACTGAAGTCTGCATTTCCTGGGATGCCCTGGGACCTCACTGTGCTGACTGGTAATTGTCTGCCCAGCAGGTAAGGGCAATGCACACCCACCAGTGTTCACCCAATCCATAGCATGGCACAGCATGATGCTCCTAGAGCTCTTATTGCACTTAATGGTGCTCAAAAGGCTGCCTGTCCTTTTCTTTCTGTGTTCTCCTTGTCTCTGGCCTTTCACTGCAGCGTTCTCCTTCCTTCTGCCTTTGCTGTTCCTATTACATTCTCTTGCTCTCCTGTTTTTGTATTCCATGCCACGTTCTCTTGGCCATTGCCCTTGGCTTTCTTTGCCGCCTTCACTTCAGCATTCGGTTTTGGCATTCCCTGCCTCGTTCTCTCGCCCTTCTGTTCTGGCATTTCCTTCCGTGTTCTCTCGGCCATCATCCTTGGCATTCCCTTGCCCTCCCGTTCTTGTGTTCCATGCCACATTCTCTTGGCCATCGCCCTTGGCTTTCTGTTGCCACATTCTCTTCAGCATTTGGTTTTGGCGTTCCCGGCAGCATTCTCTTGCCCTCCTGTTTTGGCATTTCCTGCCATGTTCTCTCGGCCCTTGCCTGGGCATTCCCTGCGGCATTCTCTTTGACCTCCTGTTTTGGCGTTCCAGCCGCATTCCGCATTGGCCTTCTTTGCTGCGTTCTTTGGCCTCCTATTTTGGCACTTCCTGCCACGTTTTCTCTTAGCCCTTGCCTGGGCATTCCGTGCCGTGTTCCCTTGGCCTTCCGTTTTGGCATTTCTTGCTTTGTTCTCTTGTCCTTTGCCCTCGGCCTTTCCTGCTGTGGTCTCTTTATATATTTTGGCCATTCCTGTTGCGTTCTCCTTGCCCTCACCTTGGCTTTCCATTGGGTGCTCTCTTGGCTTTTGCCCTTGCCTTAACCTTGGCTGTTTGCTTTGCGTTTACCTTGGCTTTCCATGGGAGTTCTGCTTCCCTTTGCCTTTGGCACTCTGGGAATGGCTGGGAGGCAGCGTTCACGTTAACCTTGACCCGAACCCACAGCTGAATGGGAGTTCTCACCATAATTATGTTAACCTGCAGTGTATCTGTAAACCAAACCCTTAACCCAAAGTTAAAAATGTCCCTTACCCTAAATGCTGACATAAAAATAATGCTCCATATTTTCTGTCAAAGTAACCTTAATTGTAATTGTAGAGCAGAATACTGTTGTTAAACTAACTGTAACTTCAAACGTATAAATAGCATTAATTATATCCCTAACGCTCCCTTGTGTCATCATTAGTGCAACATGCGGAGGGTGCAGCCCTATATATGTGGGGCAGCGCCTTCATTACTGTATTGTGTTCAGCAGGTGGCAGCAGAGCCGCAGTCCTCCCGAGTGCCGTAACAACTGCACGGAGAGATGAGCGGGTCTTCATGGGAACAGCAAGGGACCGGAATCTGCATTTCCTGGGATGCCCCGGAACTTCACTGTGCTGGCTGGTAATTGTCTGCCCAGCAGGTAAGGGCAATGCACGCCCACTAGTGTTCACCCATTACTTAGCGAGACCAAGGTAGGGTTTCCAGAGCTCATTTCTACATTTCACGGTGCCCTGAATGCTGCTTGTCTTATTCTTCCTGCATTCTCCTTGCCTCTGGCCTTTCACTGCGGTGTTCTCCTTCCCTTTGCCTTGGCTGTTCCTATTACATTCTCTTGCCCTCCTGTTTTTGTGTTCCATGCCACATTCTCTTGGCTATTGCCCTTGGCTTTCTTTGCTGCATTCACTTCAGCATTCAGTTTTGGCATTCCCTGCCACATTCTCTCGCCCTCCTGTTTTGGCATTTCCTTCCGTGTTCTCGTGGCCATCATCCTTGGCATTTCCTTGCCCTTCTGTTTTTGTGTTCCATGCCGCATTCTCTTCAGCATTCAGTTTTGGCGTTCCCAGCAGCATTCTCTTGCCCTCCTGTTTTGGCATTTCCTGCCATGTTCTCTCGGCCCTTGCCTGGGCATTCCCTGCGGCATTCTCTTTGACCTCCTGTTTTGGCGTTCCAGCCGCATTCTGCATTGGCCTTCTTTGTCGTGTTCTCTTTGGCCTCCAATTTTGGCACTTTCTGCCACGTTTTCTCTTAGCCCTTGCCTGGGCATTCCATGCCGTGTTCCCTTGGCCTTCCGTTTCGGCATTTCTTGCTTTGTTCTCTTGTCCTTTGCCCTCGGCCTTTCCTGCTGTGGTCTCTTTATATATTTTGGCCATTCCTGTTGCGTTCTCCTTGCCCTCACCTTGGCATTCCATTGGGTGCTCTCTTGGCTTTTTGCCCTTGCCTTAACCTTGGCTGTTTGCTTTGCGTTTACCTTGGCTTTCCATGGGAGTTCTGCTTCCCTTTGCCTTTGGCACTCTGGGAATGGCTGGGAGGCAGCGTTCACGTTAACCTTGACCCGAACCCACAGCTGAATGGGAGTTCTCACCATAATTATGTTAACCTGCAGTGTATCTGTAAACCAAACCCTTAACCCAAAGTTAAAAATGTCCCTTACCCTAAATGGTGACATAAAAATAATGCCCCATATTTTCTGTCAAAGTAACCTTAATTGTAATTGTAGAGCAGAATACTGTTGTTAAACTAACTGTAACTTCAAACGTATAAATAGCATTAATTATATCCCTAACGCTCCCTTGTGTCATCATTAGAGCAACATGCGGAGGGTGCAGCCCTATATATGTGGGGCAGCGCCTTCATTACTGTATTGTGTTCAGCAGGTGGCAGCAGAGCCGCAGTCCTCCCGAGTGCCGTAACAACTGCACGGAGAGATGAGCGGGTCTTCATGGGAACAGCAAGGGACCGGAATCTGCATTTCCTGGGATGCCCCGGAACTTCACTGTGCTGGCTGGTAATTGTCTGCCCAGCAGGTAAGGGCAATGCACGCCCACTAGTGTTCACCCATTACTTAGCGAGACCAAGGTAGGGTTTCCAGAACTCATTTCTACATTTCACGGTGCCCTGAATGCTGCTTGTCTTATTCTTCCTGCATTCTCCTTGCCTCTGGCCTTTCACTGCAGTGTTCTCCTTCCCTTTGCCCTGGCTTTCCCTGTTGTGTTCTCTTGCCCTTCCATTTTGTTGTTCCCCCTGGCATTCTCTTGGCCATTGTCCTCGGCCTTCTTTGCCACGTTCCCTTCGGCCTCCTGTTCTGGCGTTCCCTGCGACGTTCTCTTCGGTCTTCAGTTTTGGCGTTCCCGTCTGCGTTCTCTTTGGCCATTGCCCTTGGCCTTCTTTGCCACGTTCCCTTTGGCCTCCTGTTCTGGCGTTCCCTGTGACGTTCTCTTCGGTCTTCAGTTTTGGCGTTCCCGTCTGTGTTCTCTTTGGCCATTGCCCTTGGCCTTCTTTGCCATGTTCTCTTTGGCCTCTTGTTTTTGCATTCCCTACAGCGTCCTCTTTGGCCCCTTGCTCTGGCATTCCGTGCGACGTTCTCATTGGCTTCATTTTTGGCGTTCCTGGCTGCGTTCTCTTTGGCCGTTGCTCCTGGCCTTCTTTGCCACGTTCCCTTTGGCCTTCAGTTTTGGCATCCTTTACGGCGTTCTCTTTGGCCTTCAGTTTTGGCCTTCTTGCCGTGTTCTCTTTGGCCATCGCCCTTGACCTTCTGCATTGGCCTTCCATGCAATGTTCTCATGGACCTCGCCCTCCATTTTGGCCTTCTCTGCGTTGTTCTCTTTGCTCTCTGTTTTGGCGTTCTCTGCAGCCTTCTCTTCGGGCCTGACCTCTGCCGAGGCCTTCTCTTTGGTGTTACCACGCCTTCGCCGTCCCTTTGCCTTTGCTGTTGCCTTCCATTGTGTTTCATCTTTGCCTTTGCCCTCTGTTTTGGTGTTCTCTCGGGTGTTCTCCTTGCCTTTCGGTTTTGCCTTGGCCTTCCCTAACGGTCACTCTGAGCATAATCCCAATATACCTAACCCTAATACCTTCACCCTGATCCTAATGAGCTCTGAACCCCAAATGCAGTGCTAATTGTAACCATGACTGTGTAGATAACTGCAGTAACTGTCCAAACTAACCCTGAACCTACCCTTGAATTGGGCACTAAACACATCTGTAACCTTCTGTGTAATACTAACAAAAACACTTACAGCTTCCCTGTTAAACACTCCTAACCCTAATATTACTCAATTTGTCAGAGTAGTGTTTGGCTCCCATGTTTTGTGGGGGCGGGCTTACGGTGAGCGTCGTTTGCGTCTCGGCCTTCCTCTTTCTAAAGCGCGTCTCTCTGTATTACAGGTGAAGATCCTTCGGTACTCCCAGTCGATGACTTGCCTCACTTTCCAGGCTTTCCACACTGACCGCCAGCTCGGTTCGGTTGAGCCGTTACCCACATCCCCCGGTCCGTTCCCTTTCCATAGTCTTCCTTTCGCTCTGCCACAAGCCCCTACCACCGCCCAAGATCATCGCAGGCAATGTGGGGACGTGGCACTCAGTCTCATTATAGTTCATCCCATTGGCCTCAGCACAGCGATCCAACACACCCTTCCTTAGCCCCCTTCTACTCCCAGGCCAACCAACGCTTCCTTCCGATGCGATTTGTGTTCCTTCCCAGCCACTGTGAGACTCGTGCCCCTTTGTGGCCATTTTGAGAGTTGCGCTGACTTGAGCGTGTGCAATCAATTTATCTCAACCAAATCGGTGTTAGCTTTGCAGTCATTTTGCATCAACCAAAAATTGGCTTTGCATTCAATTTAATTCAACCAAATTGGCTTTAGTTTTGCATTCAATTAACGTAAACCAAATTGGCTTCAGCTTTGCCTTGCTTATGGGGTTGGGTTAGCTTTGCTTTGTTCGTTTCTAGCGCAGGGCTAACCCAACCCCATAACCAACGCTCAAGGCCTGTTGGAGGCAATCCGTGTTCCTTCCCGGCCAGTATGAGACTCGTGCCCCTTTGCGGCCATTTTGAGAGTTGTGCTGATTTCAGCATGTACAGTCAATTAATCTCAATCAAATAGGCTGTAGCTTTGCAGTCATTTTGCATCAACCAAATTGGCTTTAGCTTTGCCTTGCTTATGGGGTTGGGTTAGCTTTGCTTTGTTTGTTTGTACCGCAGGGCTAACCCAACCCCCTAAGCAACACCCAAGGGCCGTTGGAGGTCATTTGCGTTCCTTCCCGGCCAGTCTGAGACTCGTGCTGATTTCAGCATGTACAGTCAATTAATCTCAATCAAATTGGCTTCAGCTTTGCCTTGCTTATGGGGTTGGGTTAGCTTTGCTTTGTTCGTTTCTAGCGCAGGGCTAACCCAACCCCATAACCAACGCTCAAGGCCTGTTGGAGGCAATCCGTGTTCCTTCCCGGCCAGTCTGAGACTCGTGCCCCTTTGTGGCCATTTTGAGAGTTGCGCTGACTTGAGCGTGTGCAATCAATTTATCTCAACCAAATTGGTGTTAGCTTTGCAGTCATTTTGCATCAACGAAATTGGCTTTAGTTTTGCATTCAATTAATGTAAACCAAATTGGCTTCAGCTTTGCCTTGCTTATGGGGTTGGGTTAGCTTTGCTTTGTTCGTTTCTAGCGCAGGGCTAACCCAACCCCATAACCAACGCTCAAGGCCTGTTGGAGGCAATCCGTGTTCCTTCCCGGCCAGTCTGAGACTCGTGCCCCTTTGTGGCCATTTTGAGAGTTGCGCTGACTTGAGCGTGTGCAATCAATTTATCTCAACCAAATCGGTGTTAGCTTTGCAGTCATTTTGCATCAACCAAAAATTGGCTTTGCATTCAATTTAATTCAACCAAATTGGCTTTAGTTTTGCATTCAATTAATGTAAACCAAATTGGCTTCAGCTTTGCCTTGCTTATGGGGTTGGGTTAGCTTTGCTTTGTTCGTTTCTAGCGCAGGGCTAACCCAACCCCATAACCAACGCTCAAGGCCTGTTGGAGGCAATCCGTGTTCCTTCCCGGCCAGTCTGAGACTCGTGCCCCTTTGCGGCCATTTTGAGAGTTGTGCTGACTTCAGCATGTACAGTCAATTAATCTCAATCAAATAGGCTGTAGCTTTGCAGTCATTTTGCATCAACCAAATTGGCTTTAGCTTTGCCTTGCTTATGGGGTTGGGTTAGCTTTGCTTTGTTTGTTTGTACCGCAGGGCTAACCCAACCCCTTAAGCAACACCCAAGGGCCGTTGGAGGTCATTTGCCTTCCTTTCTGGCCAGTCTGAGACTTGCATTCTGTTTTGGATGGGCTGAGATCTAAACTGCTTTTGAGGTGGATTGCAATACATAATGTCACTTAGGGGGTATGGAGGCTCTGAGACCTTTCTCTGGTTAATCTGGCGTATGTAAACCACGTGTGTTAAACTGTATGGAGGAAGTGTGTATTGCAATTCTAAGCTGCATTGTGCCACATATTCAATTTGTGTGATGCTGCACCTGTAAACTGTTGTGCCATGTACAGAATATATGAATGTTGTGGCTATAAACTAAGTTTGGGAATTGCAATGAATATGGCTAACCCTGATGTACTTCCTGAGGTATAATTGGTGGTATAGTTTCTGTGCATATGATTCTGTGAAAATAGGGTTAGGGTTAGGGTTAGGGTTAGGGTTAGGGTTAGGGTTAGGGTTAGGGTTAGGGTTAGGGTTAGGGTTAGGGTTAGGGTAGGGTTAGGGTTAGGGTTAGGGTTAGGGTTAGGGTTAGGGTTAGGGTTAGGGTTAGGGTTAGGGTTAGGGTTAGGGTTAGGGTTAGGGTTAGGGTTAGGGTAGGGTTAGGGTTAGGGTTAGGGTTAGGGTTAGGGTTAGGGTTAGGGTTAGGGTTAGGGTTAGGGTTAGGGTTAGGGTTAGGGTTAGGGTTAGGGTTAGGGTTAGGGTTAGGGTTAGGGTTAGGGTTAGGGTTAGGGTAGGGTTAGGGTTAGGGTTAGGGTTAGGGTTAGGGTTAGGGTTAGGGTTAGGGTTAGGGTTAGGGTTAGGGTTAGGGTTAGGGTTAGGGTTAGGGTTAGGGTTAGGGTTAGGGTTAGGGTTAGGGTTAGGGTTAGGGTTAGGGTTAGGGTTAGGGTTAGGGTTAGGGTTAGGGTTAGGGTTAGGGTTAGGGTTAGGGTTAGGGTTAGGGTTAGGGTTAGGGTTAGGGTTAGGGTTAGGGTTAGGGTTAGGGTTAGGGTTAGGGTTAGGGTAGGGTTAGGGTTAGGGTTAGGGTTAGGGTTAGGGTTAGGGTTAGGGTTAGGGTTAGGGTTAGGGTTAGGGTTAGGGTTAGGGTTAGGGTTAGGGTTAGGGTTAGGGTTAGGGTTAGGGTTAGGGTTAGGGTTAGGGTTAGGGTTAGGGTTAGGGTTAGGTTAGGGTTAGGGTTAGGGTTAGGGTTAGGGTTAGGGTTAGGGTTAGGGTTAGGGTTAGGGTTAGGGTTAGGGTTAGGGTTAGGGTTAGGGTTAGGGTTAGGGTTAGGGTTAGGGTTAGGGTTAGGGTTAGGGTTAGGGTTAGGGTTAGGGTTAGGGTTAGGGTTAGGGTTAGGGTTAGGGTTAGGGTTAGGGTTAGGGTTAGGGTTAGGGTTAGGGTTAGGGTTAGGGTTAGGGTTAGGGTTAGGGTTAGGGTTAGGGTTAGGGTTAGGGTTAGGGTTAGGGTTAGGGTTAGGGTAGGGTTAGGGTTAGGGTTAGGGTTAGGGTTAGGGTTAGGGTTAGGGTTAGGGTTAGGGTTAGGGTTAGGGTTAGGGTTAGGGTTAGGGTTAGGGTTAGGGTTAGGGTTAGGGTTAGGGTTAGGGTTAGGGTTAGGGTTAGGGTTAGGGTTAGGGTTAGGGTTAGGGTTAGGGTTAGGGTTAGGGTTAGGGTTAGGGTTAGGGTTAGGGTTAGGGTTAGGGTTAGGGTTAGGGTTAGGGTTAGGGTTAGGGTTAGGGTTAGGGTTAGGGTTAGGGTTAGGGTTAGGGTAGGGTTAGGGTTAGGGTTAGGGTTAGGGTTAGGGTTAGGGTTAGGGTAGGGTTAGGGTTAGGGTTAGGGTTAGGGTTAGGGTTAGGGTTAGGGTTAGGGTTAGGGTTAGGGTTAGGGTTAGGGTTAGGGTTAGGGTTAGGGTTAGGGTTAGGGTTAGGGTTAGGGTTAGGGTAGGGTTAGGGTTAGGGTTAGGGTTAGGGTTAGGGTTAGGGTTAGGGTTAGGGTTAGGGTTAGGGTTAGGGTTAGGGTTAGGGTTAGGGTTAGGGTTAGGGTTAGGGTTAGGGTTAGGGTTAGGGTTAGGGTTAGGGTTAGGGTTAGGGTTAGGGTTAGGTTAGGGTTAGGGTTAGGGTTAGGGTTAGGGTTAGGGTTAGGGTTAGGGTTAGGGTTAGGGTTAGGGTTAGGGTTAGGGTTAGGGTTAGGGTTAGGGTTAGGGTTAGGGTTAGGGTTAGGGTTAGGGTTAGGGTTAGGGTTAGGGTTAGGGTTAGGGTTAGGGTTAGGGTTAGGGTTAGGGTTAGGGTTAGGGTTAGGGTTAGGGTTAGGGTTAGGGTTAGGGTTAGGGTTAGGGTTAGGGTTAGGGTTAGGGTTAGGGTTAGGGTTAGGGTTAGGGTTAGGGTTAGGGTTAGGGTAGGGTTAGGGTTAGGGTTAGGGTTAGGGTTAGGGTTAGGGTTAGGGTTAGGGTTAGGGTTAGGGTTAGGGTTAGGGTTAGGGTTAGGGTTAGGGTTAGGGTTAGGGTTAGGGTTAGGGTTAGGGTTAGGGTTAGGGTTAGGGTAGGGTTAGGGTTAGGGTTAGGGTTAGGGTTAGGGTTAGGGTTAGGGTTAGGGTTAGGGTTAGGGTTAGGGTTAGGGTTAGGGTTAGGGTTAGGGTTAGGGTTAGGGTTAGGGTTAGGGTTAGGGTTAGGGTTAGGGTTAGGGTTAGGGTTAGGGTTAGGGTTAGGGTTAGGGTTAGGGTTAGGGTTAGGGTTAGGGTTAGGGTTAGGGTTAGGGTTAGGGTTAGGGTTAGGGTTAGGGTTAGGGTTAGGGTTAGGGTTAGGGTTAGGGTTAGGGTTAGGGTTAGGGTTAGGGTTAGGGTTAGGGTTAGGGTTAGGGTTAGGGTTAGGGTTAGGGTTAGGGTTAGGGTTAGGGTTAGGGTTAGGGTTAGGGTTAGGGTTAGGGTTAGGGTTAGGGTTAGGGTTAGGGTTAGGGTTAGGGTTAGGGTTAGGGTTAGGGTTAGGGTTAGGGTTAGGGTTAGGGTTAGGGTTAGGGTTAGGGTTAGGGTTAGGGTTAGGGTTAGGGTTAGGGTTAGGGTTAGGGTTAGGGTTAGGGTTAGGGTTAGGGTTAGGGTTAGGGTTAGGGTTAGGGTTAGGGTTAGGGTTAGGGTTAGGGTTAGGGTTAGGGTTAGGGTTAGGGTTAGGGTTAGGGTTAGGGTTAGGGTTAGGGTTAGGGTTAGGGTTAGGGTTAGGGTTAGGGTTAGGGTTAGGGTTAGGGTTAGGGTTAGGGTTAGGGTTAGGGTTAGGGTTAGGGTTAGGGTTAGGGTTAGGGTTAGGGTTAGGGTAGGGTTAGGGTTAGGGTTAGGGTTAGGGTTAGGGTTAGGGTTAGGGTTAGGGTTAGGGTTAGGGTTAGGGTTAGGGTTAGGGTTAGGGTTAGGGTTAGGGTTAGGGTTAGGGTTAGGGTTAGGGTTAGGGTTAGGGTTAGGGTTAGGGTTAGGGTTAGGGTTAGGGTTAGGGTTAGGGTTAGGGTTAGGGTTAGGGTTAGGGTTAGGGTTAGGGTTAGGGTTAGGGTTAGGGTTAGGGTTAGGGTTAGGGTTAGGGTTAGGGTTAGGGTTAGGGTTAGGGTTAGGGTTAGGGTTAGGGTTAGGGTTAGGGTTAGGGTTAGGGTTAGGGTTAGGGTTAGGGTTAGGGTTAGGGTTAGGGTTAGGGTTAGGGTTAGGGTAGGGTTAGGGTTAGGGTTAGGGTTAGGGTTAGGGTTAGGGTTAGGGTTAGGGTTAGGGTTAGGGTTAGGGTTAGGGTTAGGGTTAGGGTTAGGGTTAGGGTTAGGGTTAGGGTTAGGGTTAGGGTTAGGGTTAGGGTTAGGGTTAGGGTTAGGGTTAGGGTTAGGGTTAGGGTTAGGGTTAGGGTTAGGGTTAGGGTTAGGGTTAGGGTTAGGGTTAGGGTTAGGGTTAGGGTTAGGGTTAGGGTTAGGGTTAGGGTTAGGGTTAGGGTTAGGGTTAGGGTTAGGGTTAGGGTTAGGGTTAGGGTTAGGGTTAGGGTTAGGGTTAGGGTTAGGGTTAGGGTTAGGGTTAGGGTTAGGGTTAGGGTTAGGGTTAGGGTTAGGGTTAGGGTTAGGGTTAGGGTTAGGGTTAGGGTTAGGGTTAGGGTTAGGGTTAGGGTTAGGGTTAGGGTTAGGGTTAGGGTTAGGGTTAGGGTTAGGGTTAGGGTTAGGGTTAGGGTTAGGGTTAGGGTTAGGGTTAGGGTTAGGGTTAGGGTTAGGGTTAGGGTTAGGGTTAGGGTTAGGGTTAGGGTTAGGGTTAGGGTTAGGGTTAGGGTTAGGGTTAGGGTTAGGGTTAGGGTTAGGGTTAGGGTTAGGGTTAGGGTTAGGGTTAGGGTTAGGGTTAGGGTTAGGGTTAGGGTTAGGGTTAGGGTTAGGGTTAGGGTTAGGGTTAGGGTTAGGGTTAGGGTTAGGGTTAGGGTTAGGGTTAGGGTTAGGGTTAGGGTTAGGGTTAGGGTTAGGGTTAGGGTTAGGGTTAGGGTTAGGGTTAGGGTTAGGGTTAGGGTTAGGGTTAGGGTTAGGGTTAGGGTTAGGGTTAGGGTTAGGGTTAGGGTTAGGGTTAGGGTTAGGGTTAGGGTTAGGGTTAGGGTTAGGGTTAGGGTTAGGGTTAGGGTTAGGGTTAGGGTTAGGGTTAGGGTTAGGGTTAGGGTTAGGGTTAGGGTTAGGGTTAGGGTTAGGGTTAGGGTTAGGGTTAGGGTTAGGGTTAGGGTTAGGGTTAGGGTTAGGGTTAGGGTTAGGGTTAGGGTTAGGGTTAGGGTTAGGGTTAGGGTTAGGGTTAGGGTTAGGGTTAGGGTTAGGGTTAGGGTTAGGGTTAGGGTTAGGGTTAGGGTTAGGGTTAGGGTTAGGGTTAGGGTTAGGGTTAGGGTTAGGGTTAGGGTTAGGGTTAGGGTTAGGGTTAGGGTTAGGGTTAGGGTTAGGGTTAGGGTTAGGGTTAGGGTTAGGGTTAGGGTTAGGGTTAGGGTTAGGGTTAGGGTTAGGGTTAGGGTTAGGGTTAGGGTAGGGTTAGGGTTAGGGTTAGGGTTAGGGTTAGGGTTAGGGTTAGGGTTAGGGTTAGGGTTAGGGTTAGGGTTAGGGTTAGGGTTAGGGTTAGGGTTAGGGTTAGGGTTAGGGTTAGGGTTAGGGTTAGGGTTAGGGTTAGGGTTAGGGTTAGGGTTAGGGTTAGGGTTAGGGTTAGGGTTAGGGTTAGGGTTAGGGTTAGGGTTAGGGTTAGGGTTAGGGTTAGGGTTAGGGTTAGGGTTAGGGTTAGGGTTAGGGTTAGGGTTAGGGTTAGGGTTAGGGTTAGGGTTAGGGTTAGGGTTAGGGTTAGGGTTAGGGTTAGGGTTAGGGTTAGGGTTAGGGTTAGGGTTAGGGTTAGGGTTAGGGTTAGGGTTAGGGTTAGGGTTAGGGTTAGGGTTAGGGTTAGGGTTAGGGTTAGGGTTAGGGTTAGGGTTAGGGTTAGGGTTAGGGTTAGGGTTAGGGTTAGGGTTAGGGTTAGGGTTAGGGTTAGGGTTAGGGTTAGGGTTAGGGTTAGGGTTAGGGTTAGGGTTAGGGTTAGGGTTAGGGTTAGGGTTAGGGTTAGGGTTAGGGTTAGGGTTAGGGTTAGGGTTAGGGTTAGGGTTAGGGTTAGGGTTAGGGTTAGGGTTAGGGTTAGGGTTAGGGTTAGGGTTAGGGTTAGGGTTAGGGTTAGGGTTAGGGTTAGGGTTAGGGTTAGGGTTAGGGTTAGGGTTAGGGTTAGGGTTAGGGTTAGGGTTAGGGTTAGGGTTAGGGTTAGGGTTAGGGTTAGGGTTAGGGTTAGGGTTAGGGTTAGGGTTAGGGTTAGGGTTAGGGTTAGGGTTAGGGTTAGGGTTAGGGTTAGGGTTAGGGTTAGGGTTAGGGTTAGGGTTAGGGTTAGGGTTAGGGTTAGGGTTAGGGTTAGGGTTAGGGTTAGGGTTAGGGTTAGGGTTAGGGTTAGGGTTAGGGTTAGGGTTAGGGTTAGGGTTAGGGTTAGGGTTAGGGTTAGGGTTAGGGTTAGGGTTAGGGTTAGGGTTAGGGTTAGGGTTAGGGTTAGGGTTAGGGTTAGGGTTAGGGTTAGGGTTAGGGTTAGGGTTAGGGTTAGGGTTAGGGTTAGGGTTAGGGTTAGGGTTAGGGTTAGGGTTAGGGTTAGGGTTAGGGTTAGGGTTAGGGTTAGGGTTAGGGTTAGGGTTAGGGTTAGGGTTAGGGTTAGGGTTAGGGTTAGGGTTAGGGTTAGGGTTAGGGTTAGGGTTAGGGTTAGGGTTAGGGTTAGGGTTAGGGTTAGGGTTAGGGTTAGGGTTAGGGTTAGGGTTAGGGTTAGGGTTAGGGTTAGGGTTAGGGTTAGGGTTAGGGTTAGGGTTAGGGTTAGGGTTAGGGTTAGGGTTAGGGTTAGGGTTAGGGTTAGGGTTAGGGTTAGGGTTAGGGTTAGGGTTAGGGTTAGGGTTAGGGTTAGGGTTAGGGTTAGGGTTAGGGTTAGGGTTAGGGTTAGGGTTAGGGTTAGGGTTAGGGTTAGGGTTAGGGTTAGGGTTAGGGTTAGGGTTAGGGTTAGGGTTAGGGTTAGGGTTAGGGTTAGGGTTAGGGTTAGGGTTAGGGTTAGGGTTAGGGTTAGGGTTAGGGTTAGGGTTAGGGTTAGGGTTAGGGTTAGGGTTAGGGTTAGGGTTAGGGTTAGGGTTAGGGTTAGGGTTAGGGTTAGGGTTAGGGTTAGGGTTAGGGTTAGGGTTAGGGTTAGGGTTAGGGTTAGGGTTAGGGTTAGGGTTAGGGTTAGGGTTAGGGTTAGGGTTAGGGTTAGGGTTAGGGTTAGGGTTAGGGTTAGGGTTAGGGTTAGGGTTAGGGTTAGGGTTAGGGTTAGGGTTAGGGTTAGGGTTAGGGTTAGGGTTAGGGTTAGGGTTAGGGTTAGGGTTAGGGTTAGGGTTAGGGTTAGGGTTAGGGTTAGGGTTAGGGTTAGGGTTAGGGTTAGGGTTAGGGTTAGGGTTAGGGTTAGGGTTAGGGTTAGGGTTAGGGTTAGGGTTAGGGTTAGGGTTAGGGTTAGGGTTAGGGTTAGGGTTAGGGTTAGGGTTAGGGTTAGGGTTAGGGTTAGGGTTAGGGTTAGGGTTAGGGTTAGGGTTAGGGTTAGGGTTAGGGTTAGGGTTAGGGTTAGGGTTAGGGTTAGGGTTAGGGTTAGGGTTAGGGTTAGGGTTAGGGTTAGGGTTAGGGTTAGGGTTAGGGTTAGGGTTAGGGTTAGGGTTAGGGTTAGGGTTAGGGTTAGGGTTAGGGTTAGGGTTAGGGTTAGGGTTAGGGTTAGGGTTAGGGTTAGGGTTAGGGTTAGGGTTAGGGTTAGGGTTAGGGTTAGGGTTAGGGTTAGGGTTAGGGTTAGGGTTAGGGTTAGGGTTAGGGTTAGGGTTAGGGTTAGGGTTAGGGTTAGGGTTAGGGTTAGGGTTAGGGTTAGGGTTAGGGTTAGGGTTAGGGTTAGGGTTAGGGTTAGGGTTAGGGTTAGGGTTAGGGTTAGGGTTAGGGTTAGGGTTAGGGTTAGGGTTAGGGTTAGGGTTAGGGTTAGGGTTAGGGTTAGGGTTAGGGTTAGGGTTAGGGTTAGGGTTAGGGTTAGGGTTAGGGTTAGGGTTAGGGTTAGGGTTAGGGTTAGGGTTAGGGTTAGGGTTAGGGTTAGGGTTAGGGTTAGGGTTAGGGTTAGGGTTAGGGTTAGGGTTAGGGTTAGGGTTAGGGTTAGGGTTAGGGTTAGGGTTAGGGTTAGGGTTAGGGTTAGGGTTAGGGTTAGGGTTAGGGTTAGGGTTAGGGTTAGGGTTAGGGTTAGGGTTAGGGTTAGGGTTAGGGTTAGGGTTAGGGTTAGGGTTAGGGTTAGGGTTAGGGTTAGGGTTAGGGTTAGGGTTAGGGTTAGGGTTAGGGTTAGGGTTAGGGTTAGGGTTAGGGTTAGGGTTAGGGTTAGGGTTAGGGTTAGGGTTAGGGTTAGGGTTAGGGTTAGGGTTAGGGTTAGGGTTAGGGTTAGGGTTAGGGTTAGGGTTAGGGTTAGGGTTAGGGTTAGGGTTAGGGTTAGGGTTAGGGTTAGGGTTAGGGTTAGGGTTAGGGTTAGGGTTAGGGTTAGGGTTAGGGTTAGGGTTAGGGTTAGGGTTAGGGTTAGGGTTAGGGTTAGGGTTAGGGTTAGGGTTAGGGTTAGGGTTAGGGTTAGGGTTAGGGTTAGGGTTAGGGTTAGGGTTAGGGTTAGGGTTAGGGTTAGGGTTAGGGTTAGGGTTAGGGTTAGGGTTAGGGTTAGGGTTAGGGTTAGGGTTAGGGTTAGGGTTAGGGTTAGGGTTAGGGTTAGGGTTAGGGTTAGGGTTAGGGTTAGGGTTAGGGTTAGGGTTAGGGTTAGGGTTAGGGTTAGGGTTAGGGTTAGGGTTAGGGTTAGGGTTAGGGTTAGGGTTAGGGTTAGGGTTAGGGTTAGGGTTAGGGTTAGGGTTAGGGTTAGGGTTAGGGTTAGGGTTAGGGTTAGGGTTAGGGTTAGGGTTAGGGTTAGGGTTAGGGTTAGGGTTAGGGTTAGGGTTAGGGTTAGGGTTAGGGTTAGGGTTAGGGTTAGGGTTAGGGTTAGGGTTAGGGTTAGGGTTAGGGTTAGGGTTAGGGTTAGGGTTAGGGTTAGGGTTAGGGTTAGGGTTAGGGTTAGGGTTAGGGTTAGGGTTAGGGTTAGGGTTAGGGTTAGGGTTAGGGTTAGGGTTAGGGTTAGGGTTAGGGTTAGGGTTAGGGTTAGGGTTAGGGTTAGGGTTAGGGTTAGGGTTAGGGTTAGGGTTAGGGTTAGGGTTAGGGTTAGGGTTAGGGTTAGGGTTAGGGTTAGGGTTAGGGTTAGGGTTAGGGTTAGGGTTAGGGTTAGGGTTAGGGTTAGGGTTAGGGTTAGGGTTAGGGTTAGGGTTAGGGTTAGGGTTAGGGTTAGGGTTAGGGTTAGGGTTAGGGTTAGGGTTAGGGTTAGGGTTAGGGTTAGGGTTAGGGTTAGGGTTAGGGTTAGGGTTAGGGTTAGGGTTAGGGTTAGGGTTAGGGTTAGGGTTAGGGTTAGGGTTAGGGTTAGGGTTAGGGTTAGGGTTAGGGTTAGGGTTAGGGTTAGGGTTAGGGTTAGGGTTAGGGTTAGGGTTAGGGTTAGGGTTAGGGTTAGGGTTAGGGTTAGGGTTAGGGTTAGGGTTAGGGTTAGGGTTAGGGTTAGGGTTAGGGTTAGGGTTAGGGTTAGGGTTAGGGTTAGGGTTAGGGTTAGGGTTAGGGTTAGGGTTAGGGTTAGGGTTAGGGTTAGGGTTAGGGTTAGGGTTAGGGTTAGGGTTAGGGTTAGGGTTAGGGTTAGGGTTAGGGTTAGGGTTAGGGTTAGGGTTAGGGTTAGGGTTAGGGTTAGGGTTAGGGTTAGGGTTAGGGTTAGGGTTAGGGTTAGGGTTAGGGTTAGGGTTAGGGTTAGGGTTAGGGTTAGGGTTAGGGTTAGGGTTAGGGTTAGGGTTAGGGTTAGGGTTAGGGTTAGGGTTAGGGTTAGGGTTAGGGTTAGGGTTAGGGTTAGGGTTAGGGTTAGGGTTAGGGTTAGGGTTAGGGTTAGGGTTAGGGTTAGGGTTAGGGTTAGGGTTAGGGTTAGGGTTAGGGTTAGGGTTAGGGTTAGGGTTAGGGTTAGGGTTAGGGTTAGGGTTAGGGTTAGGGTTAGGGTTAGGGTTAGGGTTAGGGTTAGGGTTAGGGTTAGGGTTAGGGTTAGGGTTAGGGTTAGGGTTAGGGTTAGGGTTAGGGTTAGGGTTAGGGTTAGGGTTAGGGTTAGGGTTAGGGTTAGGGTTAGGGTTAGGGTTAGGGTTAGGGTTAGGGTTAGGGTTAGGGTTAGGGTTAGGGTTAGGGTTAGGGTTAGGGTTAGGGTTAGGGTTAGGGTTAGGGTTAGGGTTAGGGTTAGGGTTAGGGTTAGGGTTAGGGTTAGGGTTAGGGTTAGGGTTAGGGTTAGGGTTAGGGTTAGGGTTAGGGTTAGGGTTAGGGTTAGGGTTAGGGTTAGGGTTAGGGTTAGGGTTAGGGTTAGGGTTAGGGTTAGGGTTAGGGTTAGGGTTAGGGTTAGGGTTAGGGTTAGGGTTAGGGTTAGGGTTAGGGTTAGGGTTAGGGTTAGGGTTAGGGTTAGGGTTAGGGTTAGGGTTAGGGTTAGGGTTAGGGTTAGGGTTAGGGTTAGGGTTAGGGTTAGGGTTAGGGTTAGGGTTAGGGTTAGGGTTAGGGTTAGGGTTAGGGTTAGGGTTAGGGTTAGGGTTAGGGTTAGGGTTAGGGTTAGGGTTAGGGTTAGGGTTAGGGTTAGGGTTAGGGTTAGGGTTAGGGTTAGGGTTAGGGTTAGGGTTAGGGTTAGGGTTAGGGTTAGGGTTAGGGTTAGGGTTAGGGTTAGGGTTAGGGTTAGGGTTAGGGTTAGGGTTAGGGTTAGGGTTAGGGTTAGGGTTAGGGTTAGGGTTAGGGTTAGGGTTAGGGTTAGGGTTAGGGTTAGGGTTAGGGTTAGGGTTAGGGTTAGGGTTAGGGTTAGGGTTAGGGTTAGGGTTAGGGTTAGGGTTAGGGTTAGGGTTAGGGTTAGGGTTAGGGTTAGGGTTAGGGTTAGGGTTAGGGTTAGGGTTAGGGTTAGGGTTAGGGTTAGGGTTAGGGTTAGGGTTAGGGTTAGGGTTAGGGTTAGGGTTAGGGTTAGGGTTAGGGTTAGGGTTAGGGTTAGGGTTAGGGTTAGGGTTAGGGTTAGGGTTAGGGTTAGGGTTAGGGTTAGGGTTAGGGTTAGGGTTAGGGTTAGGGTTAGGGTTAGGGTTAGGGTTAGGGTTAGGGTTAGGGTTAGGGTTAGGGTTAGGGGTTAGGGTTAGGGTTAGGGTTAGGGTTAGGGTTAGGGTTAGGGTTAGGGTTAGGGTTAGGGTTAGGGTTAGGGTTAGGGTTAGGGTTAGGGTTAGGGTTAGGGTTAGGGTTAGGGTTAGGGTTAGGGTTAGGGTTAGGGTTAGGGTTAGGGTTAGGGTTAGGGTTAGGGTTAGGGTTAGGGTTAGGGTTAGGGTTAGGGTTAGGGTTAGGGTTAGGGTTAGGGTTAGGGTTAGGGTTAGGGTTAGGGTTAGGGTTAGGGTTAGGGTTAGGGTTAGGGTTAGGGTTAGGGTTAGGGTTAGGGTTAGGGTTAGGGTTAGGGTTAGGGTTAGGGTTAGGGTTAGGGTTAGGGTTAGGGTTAGGGTTAGGGTTAGGGTTAGGGTTAGGGTTAGGGTTAGGGTTAG